>NW_026780437.1:0-35595 GCF_030144855.1 Hypanus sabinus | reverse complement strand
GAGAGAGACAGCGAGGGAGAGAGGAGAGAGGGACAGCGAGGGAGAGAGGAGAGAGAGGAACAGCGAGGGAGAGAGGAGAGAGGGACAGCAAGGGAGAGAGGAGAGAGAGAGACAGTGAGTGAGAGAGGAGAGAGAGGAACAGCGAGGGAGAGAGGACAGAGAGATTGAGGGAGAAAGGAGAGAGAGAGACAGCGTGGGAGAGAGGAGAGAGAGAGACAGCGAGGGAGAGAGGTAGAGAGAGGGACAGTGAGGGAGAGAGGAGAGAGAGGGACAGTGAGGGAGAGAGGAGAGAGAGACAGCGAGGAGAGAGGAGAGAGGGACAGCGAGGGAGAGAGGAGAGAGAGGGACAGTGAGGGAGAGGGAGAGACAGTGAGGGAGAGAGGAGAGAGAGACAGCGAGGGAGAGAGGAGAGAGGGGACAGCGAGGGAGAGAGGAGAGAGAGGAACAGCGAGGGAGAGAGGACAGAGAGAGATTGAGGGAGAAAGGAGAGAGAGAGAGACAGCGAGGGAGAGAGGAGAGAGGGACAGCAAGGGAGAGAGGAGAGAGGGACAGTGAGGGAGAGAGGAGAGAGAGGAACAGCGAGGGAGAGAGGAGAGAGGGGACAGGCAAGGGAGAGAGGAGAGAGGGACAGTGAGGGAGAGAGGAGAGAGAGGATCAGCGAGGAGAGAGGACAGAGAGAGATTGAGGGAGAAAGGAGAGAGAGAGACAGCGAGGGAGAGAGGAGAGAGAGAGGACAGCGAGGGAGAGAGGAGAGAGAGAGACAGCGAGGGAGAGAGGAGAGAGAGAGACAGCGAGGGGAGGAGAGAGAGAGAAGAGGGACAGCGAGGGAGAGAGGAGAGAGAGAGAGAGTGAGGGAGAGAGGAGAGAGAGAGACAGCGAGGGAGAGAGAGAGAGAAAGAGGGACAGCGAGGGAGAGAGGAGAGAGAGAGAGTGAGAGAGGAGAGAGAGGGACAGTGAGGGGGAGAGGAGAGAGAGACAGCAAGGGAGAGAGGAGAGAGAGGGACAGCGAGGGAGAGGGGAGAGAGAGAGAGCGAGGGAGAGAGGAGAGAGAGGGACAGTGAGGGAGAGAGGAGAGAGAGGGACAGTGAGGGAGAGAGGAGAGAGAGACAGCGAGGGAGAGAGGAGAGAGGGACAGCGAGGGAGAGAGGAGAGAGAGGAACAGCGAGGTAGAGAGGAGGGACAGCAAGGGAGAGAGAGGAGAGAGAGAGAGTGAGAGAGGAGAGAGAGGGACAGTGAGGGGGAGAGGAGAGAGAGACAGCAAGGGAGAGAGGAGAGAGGGACAGTGAGGGAGAGAGGAGAGAGAGGATCAGCGAGGGAGAGAGGACAGAGAGATTGAGGGAGAAAGGAGAGAGAGAGACAGCGAGGGAGAGAGGAGAGAGAGAGACAGCGAGGAGAGAGGAGAGAGAGAGACAGCGAGGGAGAGAGGAGAGAGAGAGACAGCGAGGGAGAGAGGAGAGAGGGACAGCGAGAGAGAGAGAGAGAGGGGACAGAGAGGGAGAGAGGAGAGAGAGGGACAGCGACGGGAGAGAGGAGAGAGAGAGACAGCGAGGGAGAGAGGAGAGAGGGACAGCGAGAGAGAGAGGAGAGAGAGGGACAGCAAGGGAGAGAGGGAGAAAGAGAGACAGCGAGGGAGAGAGAGAGAGAAAGAGGGACAGCGAGGGAGAGAGGAGAGAGAGAGTGAGAGAGGAGAGAGAGGGACAGTGAGGGGGAGAGGAGAGAGAGACAGCAAGGGAGAGAGGGAGAGAGGGACAGCGAGGGAGAGAGGAGAGAGAGAGACAGCGAGGGAGAGGGGAGAGAGGGACAGTGAGGGGGAGAGGAGAGAGAGACAGCGAGGGAGAGAGGATAGAGAGAGACAGAGAGGGAGAGGAGAGAGAGACAGCGAGGGAGAGAGAGAGACAGCGAGGGAGAGAGGAGAGAGAGGGAACAGCGAGGGAGAGAGGAGAGAGGGACAGCAAGGGAGAGAGGAGAGTGGGACAGTGAGGGAGAGAGGAGAGAGAGAGACAGCGAGGGAGAGGGGAGAGAGGGACAGTGAGGGGGAGAGGAAGAGAGAGACAGCGAGGAGGAGAGAGGAGAGAGAGAGACAGAGAGGGAGAGGAGAGAGAGACAGCGAGGGAGAGAGGAAGAGAGAGACAGCGAGGGAGAGAGGAGAGAGAGGAACAGCGAGGGAGAGAGGAGAGAGGGACAGCAAGGGAGAGAGGAGAGAGGGACAGTGAGGGAGAGAGGAGAGAGAGGAACAGCGAGGGAGAGAGGAGAGAGGGACAGCAAGGGGAGAGAGGAGAGAGGACAGTGAGGGAGAGAGGAGAGAGAGGAACAGCGAGGGAGAGAGGACAGAGAGAGATTGGAGGGAGAAAGGAGAGAGAGAGACAGCGAGGGAGAGAGGAGAGAGAGAGACAGCGAGGGAGAGAGGGAGAGAGGGGACAGCAAGAGAGAGAGAGAGGGACAGTGAGGGAGAGAGGAGAGAGAGAGACAGCGAGAGGGAGAGAGGAGAGAGAGACAGCGAGGGAGAGAGGAGAGAGAGACAGCGAGGGAGAGAGGAGAGAGAGGAACAGCGAGGGAGAGAGGAGAGAGGGACAGCAAGGGAGAGAGGAGAGAGGGACAGTGAGGGAGAGAGGAACAGCGAGGGAGAGAGAGAGAGGGACAGCAAGGGAGAGAGGAGAGAGGGACAGTGAGGGAGAGAGGAGAGAGAGGAACAGCGAGGGAGAGAGGAGAGAGGGACAGCAAGGGAGAGAGGAGAGAGGGACAGTGAGGGAGAGAGGAGAGAGAGGAACAGCGAGGGAGAGAGGACAGAGAGAGATTGAGGGAGAAAGGAGAGAGAGAGACAGCGAGGGAGAGAGGAGAGAGAGAGACAGCGAGGGAGAGAGGAGAGAGGGACAGCGAGAGAGAGAGAGAGAGGGACAGTGAGGGAGAGAGGAGAGAGAGGGACAGCGAGGGAGAGAGGAGAGAGAGAGACAGCGAGGGAGAGAGGAGAGAGGGACAGCGAGAGAGAGAGGAGAGAGAGGGACAGCAAGGGAGAGAGGAGAAAGAGAGACAGCAAGGGAGAGAGGAGAGAGAGAGACTGAGAGAGAGAGAGAGTAGGAACAGCGAGGGATTGAGGAGAGAGAGAGTGAGGGAGAGGAGAGAGAAAGACAGCGAGGGAGAGAGAGAGGGACAGTGAGGGAGAGAGGAGAGAGAGGAACAGCGAGGGAGAGAGGAGAGAGGGACAGCAAGGGAGAGAGGAGAGAGGGACAGTGAGGGAGAGAGGAGAGAGAGGATCAGCGAGGGAGAGAGGACAGAGAGAGATTGAGGGAGAAAGGAGAGAGAGAGGACAGCGAGGGAGAGAGGAGAGAGAGAGACAGCGAGGGAGAGAGGAGAGAGAGAGACAGCGAGGGAGAGAGGAGAGAGAGAGACAGCGAGGGAGAGAGAGAGAGAAAGAGGGACAGCGAGGGAGAGAGGAGAGAGAGAGAGAGTGAGGGAGAGAGGAGAGAGAGAGACAGCGAGGGAGAGAGAGAGAGAAAGAGGGACAGCGAGGGAGAGAGGAGAGAGAGAGAGTGAGAGAGGAGAGAGAGGGACAGTGAGGGGGAGAGGAGAGAGAGACAGCAAGGGAGAGAGGAGAGAGAGGGACAGCGAGGGAGAGGGGAGAGAGAGAGAGCGAGGGAGAGAGGAGAGAGAGGGACAGTGAGGGAGAGAGGAGAGAGAGGGACAGTGAGGGAGAGAGGAGAGAGAGACAGCGAGGGAGAGAGGAGAGAGGGACAGCGAGGGAGAGAGGAGAGAGAGGAACAGCGAGGTAGAGAGGAGGGACAGCAAGGGAGAGAGGAGAGAGAGAGAGTGAGAGAGGAGAGAGAGGGACAGTGAGGGGGAGAGGAGAGAGAGACAGCAAGGGAGAGAGGAGAGAGGGACAGTGAGGGAGAGAGGAGAGAGAGGATCAGCGAGGGAGAGAGGACAGAGAGATTGAGGGAGAAAGGAGAGAGAGAGACAGCGAGGGAGAGAGGAGAGAGAGAGACAGCGAGGGAGAGAGGAGAGAGAGAGACAGCGAGGGAGAGAGGAGAGAGAGAGACAGCGAGGGAGAGAGGAGAGAGGGACAGCGAGAGAGAGAGAGAGAGGGACAGTGAGGGAGAGAGGAGAGAGAGGGACAGCGAGGGAGAGAGGAGAGAGAGAGACAGCGAGGGAGAGAGGAGAGAGGGACAGCGAGAGAGAGAGGAGAGAGAGGGGACAGCAAGGGAGAGAGGAGAAAGAGAGACAGCGAGGGAGAGAGAGAGAGAAAGAGGGGACAGCGAGGGAGAGAGGAGAGAGAGAGTGAGAGAGGAGAGAGAGGGACAGTGAGGGGGAGAGGAGAGAGAGACAGCAAGGGAGAGAGGAGAGAGGGACAGCGAGGGAGAGAGGAGAGAGAGAGACAGCGAGGGAGAGGGGAGAGAGGGACAGTGAGGGGGAGAGGAGAGAGAGACAGCGAGGGGAGAGAGGATAGAGAGAGACAGAGAGGGAGAGGAGAGAGAGACAGCGAGGGAGAGAGAGAGACAGCGAGGGGGAGAGAGGAGAGAGAGGAACAGCGAGGGAGAGAGGAGAGAGGGACAGCAAGGGAGAGAGGAGAGTGGGACAGTGAGGGAGAGAGGAGGAGAGAGAGACAGCGAGGGAGAGGGGAGAGGAGGGACAGTGAGGGGGAGAGGAGAGAGAGACAGCGAGGGAGAGAGGAGAGAGAGAGACAGAGAGGGAGAGAGGAGAGAGAGACAGCGAGGGAGAGAGGAGAGAGAGACAGCGAGGGAGAGAGGAGAGAGAGGAACAGCGAGGGAGAGAGGAGAGAGGACAGCAAGGGAGAGAGGAGAGAGGGACAGTGAGGGAGAGAGGAGAGAGAGAACAGCGAGGGAGAGAGGAGAGAGGGACAGCAAGGGAGAGAGGAGAGAGGGACAGTGAGGGAGAGAGGAGAGAGAGGAACAGCGAGGGAGAGAGGACAGAGAGAGATTGAGGGAGAAAGGAGAGAGAGAGACAGCGAGGGAGAGAGGAGAGAGAGAGGACAGCGAGGGAGAGAGGAGAGAGGGACAGCGAGAGAGAGAGAGAGGGACAGTGAGGAGAGAGGAGAGAGAGAGACAGCGAGGGAGAGAGGAGAGAGAGACAGCGAGGGAGAGAGGAGAGAGAGACAGCGAGGGAGAGAGGAGAGAGAGGAACAGCGAGGGAGAGAGGAGAGAGGGACAGCAAGGGAGAGAGGAGAGAGGGACAGTGAGGGAGAGAGGAACAGCGAGGGAGAGAGAGAGAGGGACAGCAAGGGAGAGAGGAGAGAGGGACAGTGAGGGAGAGAGGAGAGAGAGGAACAGCGAGGAGAGAGGAGAGAGGGACAGCAAGGGAGAGAGGAGAGAGGGACAGTGAGGGAGAGAGGAGAGAGAGGAACAGCGAGGGAGAGAGGACAGAGAGAGATTGAGGGAGAAAGGAGAGAGAGAGACAGCGAGGGAGAGAGGAGAGAGAGAGACAGCGAGGGAGAGAGGAGAGAGGGACAGCGAGAGAGAGAGAGAGAGGGACAGTGAGGGAGAGAGGAGAGAGAGGGGACAGCGAGGGAGAGAGGAGAGAGAGAGACAGCGAGGGAGAGAGGAGAGAGGGACAGCGAGAGAGAGAGGAGAGAGAGGGGACAGCGAGGGAGAGGGGAGAGAGGGACAGTGAGGGGGGAGAGGTGAGAGAGACAGAGAGGGAGAGAGGAGAGAGAGACAGCGAGGGAGAGAGGAGAGAGAGACAGCGAGGGAGAGAGGAGAGAGAGGAACAGCGAGGGAGAGAGGAGAGAGGACAGCAAGGGAGAGAGGAGAGAGGGACAGTGAGGAGAGAGGAGAGAGAGGAACAGCGAGGGAGAGAGGAGAGAGGGACAGCAAGGGAGAGAGGAGAGAGGGACAGTGAGGGAGAGAGGAGAGAGAGGAACAGCGAGGGAGAGAGGACAGAGAGAGATTGAGGGAGAAAGGAGAGAGAGAGACAGCGAGGGAGAGAGGAGAGAGAGAGACAGCGAGGGAGAGAGGAGAGAGGGACAGCGAGAGAGAGAGAGAGAGGGACAGTGAGGGAGAGAGGGAGAGAGAGGGACAGCGAGGGAGAGAGGAGAGAGAGAGACAGCGAGGGAGAGAGGAGAGAGGGACAGCGAGAGAGAGAGGAGAGAGAGGGACAGCAAGGGAGAGAGGAGAAAGAGAGACAGCAAGGGAGAGAGGAGAGAGAGAGACTGAGAGAGGAGAGAGAGGAACAGCGAGGGATTGAGGAGAGAGAGAGTGAGGGAGAGGAGAGAGAAAGACAGCGAGGGAGAGAGAGAGGGACAGTGAGGGAGAGAGGAGAGAGAGGAACAGCGAGGGAGAGAGGAGAGAGAGAGAGAGTGAGGGAGAGAGGAGAGAGAGAGACAGCGAGGGAGAGAGAGAGAGAAAGAGGGACAGCGAGGGAGACAGGAGAGAGAGAGAGTGAGAGAGGAGAGAGAGGGACAGTGAGGGGGAGAGGAGAGAGAGACAGCAAGGGAGAGAGGAGAGAGAGGGACAGCGAGGGAGAGGGAGAGAGAGAGCAGCGAGGGAGAGAGGAGAGAGAGGGGACAGTGAGGGAGAGAGGAGAGAGAGGGACAGTGAGGGAGAGAGGAGAGAGAGACAGCGAGGGAGAGAGGAGAGAGGGACAGCGAGGGAGAGAGGAGAGAGAGGAACAGCGAGGGAGAGAGGAGGGACAGCAAGGGAGAGAGGAGAGAGAGAGACAGTGAGGGAGAGAGGAGAGAGGGACAGTGAGGGAGAGAGGAGAGAGAGGAACAGCGAGGGAGAGAGGAGAGAGGGACAGTAAGGGAGAGAGGAGAGAGGGACAGTGAGGGAGAGAGGAGAGAGAGGAACAGCGAGGGAGAGAGGACAGAGAGAGATTGAGGGAGAAAGGAGAGAGAGAGACAGCGAGGGAGAGAGGAGAGAGAGAGACAGCGAGGGAGAGAGGAGAGAGAGAGACAGAGGGAGAGAGGAGAGAGAGGGACAGTGAGGGGGAGAGGAGAGTGAGACAGCGAGGGAGAGAGGAGAGAGAGAGACAGTGAGGGAGAGAGGAGAGAGAGAGACAGCGAGGGAGAGAGGAGAGAGGGAGACAGCGAGGGAGAGAGAGAGAGGGACAGTGAGGGAGAGAGGAGAGACAGCGAGGGTGAGAGGAGAGAGAGAGACAGAGAGGGAGAGAGGAGAGAGAGACAGCGAGGGAGAGAGGAGAGAGAGACAGCAGGGAGAGAGGAGAGAGAGGAACAGCGAGGGAGAGAGGAGAGAGGGACAGCAAGGGAGAGAGGAGAGAGGGACAGTGAGGGAGAGAGGAGAGAGAGGAACAGCGAGGGAGAGAGGAGAGAGGGGACAGCAAGGGAGAGAGGAGAGAGGGACAGTGAGGGAGAGAGGAAGAGGAGGAACAGCGAGGGAGAGAGGACAGAGAGAGATTGAGGGAGAAAGGGAGAGAGAGAGACAGCGAGGGAGAGAGGAGAGAGAGACAGCGAGGGAGAGAGGAGTGAGGGACAGCGAGAGAGAAAGAGAGAGGGACAGTGAGGGAGAGAGGAGAGAGAGGGACAGCGAGGGAGAGAGGAAGAGAGGAGACAGCGAGGAGAGAGGAGAGAGGGACAGCGAGAGAGAGAGGAGAGAGAGGGACAGCAAGGGAGAGAGGAGAAAGAGAGACAGCGAGGGAGAGAGGAGAGAGAGAGACTGAGAGAGGAGAGAGAGGAACAGCGAGGGATTGAGGAGAGAGAGAGTGAGGGAGAGAGGAGAGAGAAAGACAGCGAGGGAGAGAGAGAGGGACAGTGAGGGAGAGAGGAGAGAGAGGAACAGCGAGGGGAGAGAGGAGAGAGAGAGAGTGAGGGAGAGAGGAGAGAGAGACAGCGAGGGAGAGAGAGAGAGAAAGAGGGACAGCGAGGGAGAGAGGGGAGTGAGACAGCGAGGGAGAGAGGAGAGAGGGACAGCGAGGGAGAGAGGAGAGAGAGGAACAGCGAGGGAGAGAGGAGAGAGGGACAGCAAGGGAGAGAGGAGAGAGAGAGACAGTGAGGGAGAGAGGAGGAGAGAGAGATTGAGGGAGAAAGGAGAGAGAGAGACAGCGAGGGAGAGAGGAGAGAGAGAGACAGCGAGGGAGAGAGGAGAGATGGACAGCGAGGGAGAGAGGAGAGAGAGAGACAGAGGGAGAGAGGAGAGAGAGGGACATTGAGGGGGAGAGGAGAGTGAGACAGTGAGGGAGAGAGAGGAGAGAGAGAGACAGTGAGGGAGAGAGGAGAGAGAGAGACAGCGAGGGAGAGAGGAGAGAGGGACCGAGGGAGAGAGGAGAGAGAGGAACAGCGAGGGAGAGAGGAGAGAGAGAGTGAGAGAGAGGAGAGAGAGAGACAGCGAGGGAGAGAGGAGAGAGAGAGACAGCGAGGGAGAGAGGAGAGAGGGACAGCGAGGGAGAGAGGAGAGAGAGAGACAGCGAGGGAGAGGGGAGAGAGGGACAGTGAGGGGGAGAGGAGAGAGAGACAGCGAGGGAGAGGAGGAGAGAGAGAGACAGAGAGGGAGAGAGGAGAGAGAGACAGCGAGGGAGAGAGAGAGAGGGACAGCGAGGGAGAGAGGAGAGAGACAGTGAGGGAGAGAGGAGAGAGAGAGTGAGAGAGAGGAGAGAGAGAGACAGCGAGGGAGAGAGGAGAGAGAGGGACAGTGAGGGGGAGAGGAGAGAGAGGACAGCGAGGGAGAGAGGAGAGAGGACAGCGAGGGAGAGGAGGAGAGAGGAACAGTGAGGGAGAGAGGAGAGAGAGAGTGAGAGAGAGGAGAGAGAGAGACAGCGAGGGAGAGAGGAGAGAGAGACAGCGAGGGAGAGAGGAGAGAGGACAGCGAGGGAGAGAGGAGAGAGAGAGACAGCGAGGGAGAGGGGAGAGAGGGACAGTGAGGGGGAGAGAGAGAGAGACAGCGAGGGAGAGAGGAGAGAGAGGAACAGTGAGGGAGAGAGGAGGGAGAGAGTGAGAGAGAGGAGAGAGAGAGACAGCGAGGGAGGAGAGGAGAGAGAGAGACAGCGAGGGAGAGAGGAGAGAGAGTGAAAGTGAGGGAGAGAGGGAGAGAGAGTGAAAGTGAGGGAGAGAGGAGAGAGGGTCAGCAAGGGAGAGAGGAGAGAGGGACAGTGAGGGAGAGAGGAGAGAGAGAGACAGCGAGGGGGAGAGGAGAGAGAGGGAAAGTGAGGGGGAGAGGAGAGAGAGACAGCGAGGGAGAGAGGAGTGAGAGGAACAGTGAGGGAGAGAGGAGAGAGGGACAGCAAGGGAGAGAGGAGAGAGGGACAGTGAGGGAGAGAGGAGAGAGAGGAACAGCGAGGGAGAGAGGAGAGAGGGACAGCAAGGGAGAGAGGAGAGAGAGGAACAGCGAGGGAGAGAGGACAGAGAGAGATTGAGGGAGAAAGGAGAGAGAGAGACTGCGAGGGAGAGAGGAGAGAGAGAGACAGCGAGGGAGAGAGGAGAGAGGGACAGCGAGGGAGAGAGGAGAGAGAGAGACAGTGAGGGAGAGAGGAGAGAGAGAGTGAGAGAGAGGAGAGAGAGAGACAGCGAGGGAGAGAGGAGAGAGAAGGACAGTGAGGGGGAGAGGAGAGAGAGACAGCGAGGGAGAGAGGAGAGAGGGACAGCGAGGGAGAGAGGAGAGAGAGAGACAGTGAGGGAGAGAGGAGAGAGAGAGTGAGAGAGAGGAGGGAGAGAGAGAGACAGCGAGGGAGAGAGGAGAGAGAGGACAGTGAGGGGGAGAGGAGAGAGAGACAGCGAGGGAGAGAGAGGAGAGAGGGACAGCGAGGGAGAGAGGAGAGAGAGGGACAGTGAGGGGGAGAGGAGAGAGAGACAGCGAGGGAGAGAGGAGAGAGAGGGACAGTGAGGGGGAGAGGAGAGAGAGACAGCGAGGGAGAGAGGAGAGAGGGACAGCGAGGGAGAGGAGAGAGAGAGACAGTGAGGGAGAGAGGAGAGAGAGAGACAGCGAGGGAGAGAGGAGAGAGAGGGACAGTGAGGGGGAGAGAGACAGAGAGACAGCGAGGGAGAGAGGAGAGAGGGACAGCGAGGGAGAGGAGAGAGAGAGACAGTGAGGGAGAGAGGAGAGAGAGGGATAGAGAGGGGGAGAGGAGAGAGAGACAGCGAGGGAGAGAGGAGAGAGGGACAGCGAGGGAGAGGAGAGAGAGAGAGAGTGAGGGAGAGAGGAGAGAGAGGGACAGTGAGGGGGAGAGGAGAGAGAGACAGCGAGGGAGAGGAGAGAGAGAGAGTGAGGGAGAGAGGAGAGAGAGGGACAGCGAGGGAGAGGAGAGAGAGAGAGTGAGGGAGAGAGGAGAAGAGGGACAGCGAGGGAGAGAGGAGAGAGAGAGACAGCGAGGGAGAGAGGAGAGAGAGGGGACAGTGAGGGGGGAGAGGAGAGAGAGACAGCGAGGGAGAGAGGAGAGAGGGACAGCGAGGGAGAGGAGAGAGAGAGACAGTGAGGGAGAGAGGAGAGAGAGGGACAGTGAGGGGGAGAGGAGAGAGAGACAGCGAGGAGAGAGGAGAGAGGGACAGCGAGGGAGAGGAGAGAGAGAGAGTGAGGGAGAGAGGAGAGAGAGGGACAGTGAGGGGGAGAGGAGAGAGAGACTGCAACAACGAGAGGGCAGGACCAATGGTTTGCTGTTCCGATGTTACAATCTGCCACATCACTTGTCCGAGCCCCCCAACTCAAAGACCCACAGGCTCTCACTCACCATCAAGAGACACCGATCGAGTGCCAGGGTCTCAGTGTTGCAATCTCCCACGACACATCGGCCAGGAATCGGGTTGTCCACAGGGCTGCACCTGGAGATGTCCAAAATGCTAGGCCATTCGTCAAGAGCGAGGACACACCGCCTATGAACAACCGTAGCTTGAGCAGACTCCGACAGGACCCCAGCCACCTTGAGAAATAAAAAGAAACACAAGAAGAGAAGAATTAATCTGTTTTGTGGATGGACTGGAAGAAGTTGTCCCGGTCTGCAGAAAGCTCAGGCACTCCCTCCCACTGCTACTTCTGCACTCGCTGTCCTTGGCTGCAACCTCTGGACTACCACCGCGGGGTTCCGGCGTTGATCCTGACCTCCGGTGTCCTGTGTACATCGATTTTTACACGTTCTCCCTATGATGATGAGGGTTTCTCCTGGGCGTTCCCGTCCCCTTCCACATCCCAACGATATGGTGCACTGATAAAAATTGGTGAGGGTCACACTGAACTCCTTGACTCTCCTGATTGAATTTTTTAAGGATGTGACCAAACACATTGATGAAGGGAAGAGCCGTAGATGTAGTGTATATGGATTTCAGCAAGGCGTTTGATAAAGTACCCCATGCAAGGCTTATTGAGAAAGTAAGGAGGCATGGGATCCAAGGGGGACATTGCTTTGTGGATCCAGAACTGGCTTTCCCACAGAAGGCAAACAGTGGTTGTAGACGGGTCATATTCTGCATGGTGACCAGTGACGTGCCTCAGGGGTCTGTTCTGGACCCTTACTCTTCGTGATTTTTATAAATGACCTGGATGAGGAAGTGGAGGGATGGTTTAGTAAGTTTGCTGATGACACAAAGGTTGGGGGTGTTGAGGATAGTGTGGAGGGCTGTCGGAGGTCACAGCGGAACATTGATAGGATGGCAAAATCCGGCTGAGCAGTGGCAGATGGAGTTCAACCCAGATAAATGAGAAGTGGTTCATTTTGGTAGGTCAAATATGATGGCAGGATATAGTATTAATGGTAAGACTCGTGCAGTGTGGAGGATCAGAGGGATCTTGGGGTCCGAGTCCATAGGACACTCAAAGCAGCTGCGCAGGTTGACTCTGTGATTAAGAAGCCATACAGTGTATTGGCATTCAAGAATTGTGGAATTGAGTTTAGCAGCCGAGAGGTAATGTTGCAGCTATAGGGGATCCTGGTCAGACCCCACTTGGAGTACTGTGCTCAGTTCTGGTCGCCCTCACTATAGGAAGGATGTGGAAACCACAGAAAGGGTGCAGAGGAGATTACAAGGATGTTGCCTGGATTGGGGAGCATACCTTTTTGAGAATAGGTTGTGTGAACTCGGCCTTTTCTCCTTGGAGTGACGGAGGGTGAGAGGTGACCTGATAGAGGTGTATAAGATGATGAGAGGCATTGATTGTGTGGATAGTCAGAGGCTTTTTCCCAGGGCTGAAATGTCTAGCACGAGAGGGGCACAGGTTTAAGGTGCTTGGAAGAAGGTACAGAGGAGATGTCAGGGATAAGTTTTTTTACACAGAGAGTGGTGAGTGTGTGCAATGGGCTGCCGGTGGAGGCAGATATGACAGGGTCTTTTAAGAGACTCCTGGATAGGTACATGGAGCTTAGAAAAATAGAGGGCTATGGGTAACCCTAGGTAATTTCTCAGGTAAGGACACGTTCGGCACAGCTTTGTGTATTGTGCTGTAGGTTTTTATGTTTCTAACACTGGTGAGGTCACTGGGGACACACTGAACTCCTTCATCCTCCTAACACTGGTGAGGGTCACTGGGGTCACACTGAACTCCTTCATCCTCCTAACACTGGTGAGGGTCACTGGGGACACACTGAACTCCTTCATCCTCCTAACACTGGTGAGGGTCACTGGGGTCACACTGAACTCCTTCATCCTCCTAACACTGGTGAGGTTCACTGGGGTCACACTGAACTCCATCCTCCTAACACTGGTGAGGGTCACTAGGGTCACACTGAACTCCTTCATCCTCCTAACACTGGTGAGGTCACTGGGGTCACACTGAACTCCTTCATCCTCCAAACACTGGTGAGGGTCACTGGGGTCACACTGAACTCCTTCATCCTCTTGATGCTGGTGAGGGTCACTGGGGACACACTGAACTCCTTCATCCTCCTAACACTGGTGAGGGTCACTGGGGTCACACTGAACTCCTTCATCCTCCTAAGTCTGGTGAGGGTCACTGGGGTCACACTGAACTCCTTCATCCTCCTAACACTGGTGAGGGTCACTGGGGTCACACTGAACTCCTTCATCCTCCTAACACTGGTGAGGTTCACTGGGGTCACACTGAACTCCTTCATCCTCCTAACACTGGTGAGGGTCACTGGGGTCACACTGAAGTCCTTCATCCTCCTAACACTGGTGAGGGTCACTGGGGACACACTGAACTCCTTCATCCTCCTAACACTGGTGAGGGTCACTGGGGTCACACTGAACTGCTTCATCCTCCTAACACTGGTGAGGTTCACTGGGGTCACACTGAACTCCTTCATCCTCCTAACACTGGTGAGGGTCACTGGGGTCACACTGAACTCCTTCATCCTCCTAACACTGGTGAGGGTCACTGGGGACACACTGAAATCCTTCATCCTCCTGATGCTGGTGAGGGTCACTGGGGACACACTGAACTCGTTCATCCTCCTAACACTGGTGAGGGTCACTGGGGTCACACTGAACTCCTTCATCCTCCTAACACTGGTGAGGGTCACTGGGGACACACTGAACTTCTTCATCCTCCTAACACTGGTGAGGGTCACTGGGGTCACACTGAACCCCTACATCCTCCTGATGCTGGTGAGGGTCACTGGGGTCACACCGAACTCCTTCATCCTCCTAACACTGGTGAGGGTCACTGGGGTCACACCGAACTCCTTCATCCTCCTAACACTGGTTAGGGTCACTGGGGTCACAGTGAACTCCTTCATCCTCCTAACACTGGTGAGGGTCACTGGGGTCACACTGAATTCCTTCATCCTCCTAACACTGGTGAGGGTCACTGGGGACACACTGAACTCCTTCATCCTCCTAACACTGGTGAGGGTAACTGGGGTCACACTGAACTCCTTCATCCTCCTAACACTGGTGAGGGTCACTGGGGACACACTGAACTTCTTCATCCTCCTAACACTGGTGAGGGTCACTGGGGTCGCACTGAACTCCTTCATCCTCCTAACACTGGTGAGGGTCACTGGGGACACACTGAACTCCTTCATCCTCCTAACACTGGTGAGGGTCACTGGGGTCACACTGAACTGCTTCATCCTCCTAACACTGGTGAGGTTCACTGGGGTCACACTGAACTCCTTCATCCTCCTAACACTGGTGAGGGTCACTGGGGTCACACTGAACTCCTTCATCCTCCTAACACTGGTGAGGGTCACTGGGGACACACTGAAATCCTTCATCCTCCTGATGCTGGTGAGGGTCACTGGGGACACACTGAACTCGTTCATCCTCCTAACACTGGTGAGGGTCACTGGGGTCACACTGAACTCCTTCATCCTCCTAACACTGGTGAGGGTCACTGGGGACACACTGAACTTCTTCATCCTCCTAACACTGGTGAGGGTCACTGGGGTCACACTGAACCCCTACATCCTCCTGATGCTGGTGAGGGTCACTGGGGTCACACCGAACTCCTTCATCCTCCTAACACTGGTGAGGGTCACTGGGGTCACACTGAATTCCTTCATCCTCCTAACACTGGTGAGGGTCACTGGGGACACACTGAACTCCTTCATCCTCCTGATGCTGGTGAGGGTCACTGGGGACACACTGAACTCGTTCATCCTCCTAACACTGGTGAGGGTCACTGGGGACACACTGAACTCCTTCATCCTCCTAACACTGGTGAGGGTAACTGGGGTCACACTGAACTCCTTCATCCTCCTAACACTGGTGAGGGTCACTGGGGACACACTGAACTGCTTCATCCTCCTAACACTGGTGAGGTTCACTGGGGTCACACTGAACTCCTTCATCCTCCTAACACTGGTGAGGGTCACTGGGGTCACACTGAACTCCTTCATCCTCCTAACACTGGTGAGGGTCACTGGGGACACACTGAAATCCTTCATCCTCCTGATGCTGGTGAGGGTCACTGGGGTCACACCGAACTCCTTCATCCTCCTAACACTGGTGAGGGTCACTGGGGTCACACCGAACTCCTTCATCCTCCTAACACTGGTTAGGGTCACTGGGGTCACAGTGAACTCCTTCATCCTCCTAACACTGGTGAGGGTCACTGGGGTCACACTGAATTCCTTCATCCTCCTAACACTGGTGAGGGTCACTGGGGACACACTGAACTCCTTCATCCTCCTAACACTGGTGAGGGTAACTGGGGTCACACTGAACTCCTTCATCCTCCTAACACTGGTGAGGGTCACTGGGGACACACTGAACTTCTTCATCCTCCTAACACTGGTGAGGGTCACTGGGGTCGCACTGAACTCCTTCATCCTCCTAACACTGGTGAGGGTCACTGGGGACACACTGAACTCCTTCATCCTCCTAACACTGGTGAGGGTCACTGGGGTCACACTGAACTGCTTCATCCTCCTAACACTGGTGAGGTTCACTGGGGTCACACTGAACTCCTTCATCCTCCTAACACTGGTGAGGGTCACTGGGGTCACACTGAACTCCTTCATCCTCCTAACACTGGTGAGGGTCACTGGGGACACACTGAAATCCTTCATCCTCCTGATGCTGGTGAGGGTCACTGGGGACACATTGAACTCGTTCATCCTCCTAACACTGGTGAGGGTCACTGGGGTCACACTGAACTCCTTCATCCTCCTAACACTGGTGAGGGTCACTGGGGACACACTGAACTTCTTCATCCTCCTAACACTGGTGAGGGTCACTGGGGTCACACTGAACCCCTACATCCTCCTGATGCTGGTGAGGGTCACTGGGGTCACACCGAACTCCTTCATCCTCCTAACACTGGTGAGGGTCACTGGGGTCACACTGAATTCCTTCATCCTCCTAACACTGGTGAGGGTCACTGGGGACACACTGAACTCCTTCATCCTCCTGATGCTGGTGAGGGTCACTGGGGACACACTGAACTCGTTCATCCTCCTAACACTGGTGAGGGTCACTGGGGACACACTGAACTCCTTCATCCTCCTAACACTGGTGAGGGTAACTGGGGTCACACTGAACTCCTTCCATCCTCCTAACACTGGTGAGGGTCACTGGGGACACACTGAACTTCTTCATCCTCCTAACACTGGTGAGGGTCACTGGGGTCGCACTGAACTCCTTCATCCTCCTAACACTGGTGAGGTCACTGGGGTCACACTGAACTCCTTCATCCTCCTAACACTGGTGAGGGTCACTGGGATCACACTGAACTCCTTCATCCTCTTGATGCTGGTGAGGGTCACTGGGGACACACTGAACTCCTTCATCCTCCTAACACTGGTGAGGGTCACTGGGGTCACACTGACCTCCTTCATCCACCTAACACTGGTGAGGGTCGCTGGGGTCACACCGAAGTCCTTCATCCTCCTAACACTGGTGAGGGTCGCTGGGGTCACACTGAACTCCTTCATCCTCCTAACACTGGTGAGGGTCGCTGGGGTCACACTGAACTCCTTCATCCTCCTGATGCTGGTGAGGGTCACTGGGGTCACACCGAACTCCTTCAGGCTCCTAACACTGGTGAGGGTCACTGGGGTCACACTGAACCCCTACATCCTCCTGATGCTGGTGAGGGTCACTGGGGTCACACCGAACTCCTTCATCCTCCTAACACTGGTGAGGGTCACTGGGGTCACACTGAATTCCTTCATCCTCCTAACACTGGTGAGGGTCACTGGGGACACACTGAACTCGTTCATCCTCCTAACACTGGTGAGGGTCACTGGGGACACACTGAACTCCTTCATCCTCCTAACACTGGTGAGGGTAACTGGGGTCACACTGAACTCCTTCATCCTCCTAACACTGGTGAGGGTCACTGGGGACACACTGAACTTCTTCATCCTCCTAACACTGGTGAGGGTCACTGGGGTCGCACTGAACTCCTTCATCCTCCTAACACTGGTGAGGTCACTGGGGTCACACTGAACTCCTTCATCCTCCTAACACTGGTGAGGGTCACTGGGATCACACTGAACTCCTTCATCCTCTTGATGCTGGTGAGGGTCACTGGGGACACACTGAACTCCTTCATCCTCCTAACACTGGTGAGGGTCACTGGGGTCACACTGACCTCCTTCATCCACCTAACACTGGTGAGGGTCGCTGGGGTCACACCGAAGTCCTTCATCCTCCTAACACTGGTGAGGGTCGCTGGGGTCACACTGAACTCCTTCATCCTCCTAACACTGGTGAGGGTCACTGGGTTCACAATGAACTTCTTCATCCTCCTAACACTGGTGAGGGTCACTGGGGTCACACTGAACTCCTTCATCCTCCTAACACTGGTGAGGGTCACTGGGGTCACACTGAACTCCTTCATCCTCCTGATGATGGTGAGTGTCACTGGGGACACACTGAACTCCTTCATCCTCCTAACACTGTTGAGGGTCACTGGGGACACACTGAACTCCTTCATCCTCCTAACACTGTTGAGGGTCACTGGGGACACACTGAACTTCTTCATCCTCCTAACACTGGTGAGGGTCACTGGGGTCACACTGAACTCCTTCATCCTCCTAACACTGGTGAGGGTCACTGGGGTCACACTGAACTCCTTCATCTACCTAACACTGGTGAGGGTCACTGGAGTCACACTGAACTCCTTCATCCTCCTGATGCTTGTGAGGGTCACTGGGGTCACACTGAACTCCTTCATCCTCCTAACACTGGTGAGGGTCACTGGGGTCACACTGAACTCCTTCATCCTCCTAACACTGGTGAGGGTCACTGGGGTCACACTGAACTCCTTCATCCTCCTAACACTGGTTAGGGTCACTGGGGTCACAGTGAACTCCTTCATCCTCCTAACACTGGTGAGGGTCACTGGGGTCACACTGAACTCCTTCATCCTCCTAACACTGGTGAGGGTCACTGGGGTCACACTGAACTCCTTCATCCTCCTAACTCTGGAGAGGGTCACTGGGGTCACACTGAACTCCTTCCTCCTCCTAACACTGGTGAGGGTCACTGGGGTCACACTGAACTCCTTCATCCTCCTAACACTGGTGAGGTTCACTGGGGTCACACTGAACTCCTTCATCCTCCTAACACTGGTGAGGGTCACTGGGGACACACTGAACTCGTTCATCCTCCTAACACTGGTGAGGGTCACTGGGGTCACACTGAACTCCTTCATCCTCCTAACACTGGTGAGGTCACTGGGGTCACACTGAACTCCTTCATCCTCCTAACACTGGTGAGGGTCACTGGGATAACACTGAACTCCTTCATCCTCTTGATGCTGGTGAGGGTCACTGGGGACACACTGAACTCCTTCATCCTCCTAACACTGGTGAGGGTCACTGGGGTCACACTGACCTCCTTCATCCACCTAACACTGGTGAGGGTCGCTGGGGTCACACCGAACTCCTTCATCCTCCTAACACTGGTGAGGGTCGCTGGGGTCACACTGAACTCCTTCATCCTCCTAACACTGGTGAGGGTCGCTGGGGTCACACTGAACTCCTTCATCCTCCTGATGCTGGTGAGGGTCACTGGGGACACACCGAACTCCTTCAGGCTCCTAACACTGGTGAGGGTCACTGGGGTCACACTGAACTCCTTCATCCTCCTAACACTGGTGAGGGTCACTGGGTTCACAATGAACTTCTTCATCCTCCTAACACTGGTGAGGGTCACTGGGGTCAGACTGAACTCCTTCATCTACCTAACACTGCTGAGGGTCACTGGAGTCACACTGAACTCCTTCATCCTCCTGATGCTTGTGAGGGTCACTGGGGTCACACGGAACTCCGTCATCCTCCTAACACTGGTGTGGGTCACTGGGGACACACTGAACTCCTTCATCCTCCTGATGCTGGTGAGGGTCACTGGGAACACACTGAACTCCTTCATCCTCCTAACACTGGTGAGGGTCACTGGGGTCACACTGAACTCCTTCATCCTCCTAACACTGGTGAGGTCACTGGGGACACACTGAACTCCTTCATGCTCCTAACGCTGGTGAGGGTCACTGGGGTCACACTAAACTCCTTCATCCTCCTAACACTGGTGAGGGTCACTGGGGTCACACTGAACTCCTTCATCCTCCTAACACTGGTTAGGGTCACTGGCGTCACAGTGAAATCCTTCATCCTCCTAACACTGGTGAGGGTCACTGGGGTCACACTGAACTCCTTCATCCTCCTAACACTGGTGAGGGTCGCTGGGGTCACACTGAACTCCTTCATCCTCCTGATGCTGGTGAGGGTCACTGGGGACACACTGAACTCCTTCATCCTCCTAACACTGGTGAGGGTCACTGGGGTCACACTGTAGTCGTTCATCCTCCTGATGCTGGTGAGGGTCACTGGGGTCACACTGAACTCCTTCATCCTCCTAACACTGGTGAGGGTCACTGGGGACACACTGAACTTCTTCATCCTCATAACACTGGTGAGGGTCACTGGGGTCACACTGAACTCCTTCATCCTCCTAACACTGGTGAGGGTCGCTCGGGTCACACTGAACTCCTTCATCCTCCTGATGCTGGTGAGGGTCACTGGGGACACACTGAACTCCTTCATCCTCCTAACACTGGTGAGGGTCACTGGGGACACACTGAACTCCTTAATCCTCCTAACACTGGTGAGGGTCACTGGGGTCACACTGAACTTCTTCATCCTCATAACACTGGTGAGGGTCACTGGGGTCACACTGAACTCCTTCATCCTCCTAACACTGGTGAGGGTCACTGGGGTCACACGGAACTCCTTCATCCTCCTAACACTGGTGAGGGTTACTGGGGTCACACTGAACTCCGTCATCCTCCTAACACTGGTGAGGGTCGCTGGGGTCACACTGAACTCCTTCATCCTCTTGATGCTGGTGAGGGTCACTGGGGACACACTGAACTCCTTCATCCTCCTAACACTGGTGAGGGTCACTGGGGTCACACTGAACTCCTTCATCCTCCTAACACTGGTTAGGGTCACTGGGGTCACAGTGAACTCCTTCATCCTCCTAACACTGGTGAGGGTCACTGGGGTCACACTGAACTCCTTCATCCTCCTAACACTGGTGAGGGTCACTGGGGTCACACTGAACTCCTTCATCCTCCTGATGCTGGTGAGGGTCACTGGGGACACACTGAACTCCATCATCCTCCTAACACTGGAGAGGGTCACTGGGGACACACTGAACTCCTTCATCCTCCTGATGCTGGTGTGTGTCAATGGGGACACACTGAACTCCTTCATCCTCCTAACACTGGTGAGGGTCACTGGGGTCACACTGAACTCCTTCATCCTCCTAACACTGGTGAGGTCACTGGGGACACACTGAACTCCTTCATGCTCCTAACGCTGGTAAGGGTCACTGGGGTCACACTGAACTCCTTCATCCTCCTAACACTGGTGAGGGTCACTGGGGTCACACTGAACTCCTTCATCCTCCTAACACTGGTTAGGGTCACTGGCGTCACACTGAACTCCTTCATCCTCCTAACACTGGTGAGGGTCACTGGGGTCACACTGAACTCCTTCATCCTCCTAACACTGGTGAGGGTCACTGGGGACACACTGAAATCCTTCATCCTCCTGATGCTGGTGAGGGTCACTGGGGACACATTGAACTCGTTCATCCTCCTAACACTGGTGAGGGTCACTGGGGTCACACTGAACTCCTTCATCCTCCTAACACTGGTGAGGGTCACTGGGGACACACTGAACTTCTTCATCCTCCTAACACTGGTGAGGGTCACTGGGGTCACACTGAACCCCTACATCCTCCTGATGCTGGTGAGGGTCACTGGGGTCACACCGAACTCCTTCATCCTCCTAACACTGGTGAGGGTCACTGGGGTCACACTGAATTCCTTCATCCTCCTAACACTGGTGAGGGTCACTGGGGACACACTGAACTCCTTCATCCTCCTGATGCTGGTGAGGGTCACTGGGGACACACTGAACTCGTTCATCCTCCTAACACTGGTGAGGGTCACTGGGGACACACTGAACTCCTTCATCCTCCTAACACTGGTGAGGGTAACTGGGGTCACACTGAACTCCTTCATCCTCCTAACACTGGTGAGGGTCACTGGGGACACACTGAACTTCTTCATCCTCCTAACACTGGTGAGGGTCACTGGGGTCGCACTGAACTCCTTCATCCTCCTAACACTGGTGAGGTCACTGGGGTCACACTGAACTCCTTCATCCTCCTAACACTGGTGAGGGTCACTGGGATCACACTGAACTCCTTCATCCTCTTGATGCTGGTGAGGGTCACTGGGGACACACTGAACTCCTTCATCCTCCTAACACTGGTGAGGGTCACTGGGGTCACACTGACCTCCTTCATCCACCTAACACTGGTGAGGGTCGCTGGGGTCACACCGAAGTCCTTCATCCTCCTAACACTGGTGAGGGTCGCTGGGGTCACACTGAACTCCTTCATCCTCCTAACACTGGTGAGGGTCGCTGGGGTCACACTGAACTCCTTCATCCTCCTGATGCTGGTGAGGGTCACTGGGGTCACACCGAACTCCTTCAGGCTCCTAACACTGGTGAGGGTCACTGGGGTCACACTGAACCCCTACATCCTCCTGATGCTGGTGAGGGTCACTGGGGTCACACCGAACTCCTTCATCCTCCTAACACTGGTGAGGGTCACTGGGGTCACACTGAATTCCTTCATCCTCCTAACACTGGTGAGGGTCACTGGGGACACACTGAACTCGTTCATCCTCCTAACACTGGTGAGGGTCACTGGGGACACACTGAACTCCTTCATCCTCCTAACACTGGTGAGGGTAACTGGGGTCACACTGAACTCCTTCATCCTCCTAACACTGGTGAGGGTCACTGGGGACACACTGAACTTCTTCATCCTCCTAACACTGGTGAGGGTCACTGGGGTCGCACTGAACTCCTTCATCCTCCTAACACTGGTGAGGTCACTGGGGTCACACTGAACTCCTTCATCCTCCTAACACTGGTGAGGGTCACTGGGATCACACTGAACTCCTTCATCCTCTTGATGCTGGTGAGGGTCACTGGGGACACACTGAACTCCTTCATCCTCCTAACACTGGTGAGGGTCACTGGGGTCACACTGACCTCCTTCATCCACCTAACACTGGTGAGGGTCGCTGGGGTCACACCGAAGTCCTTCATCCTCCTAACACTGGTGAGGGTCGCTGGGGTCACACTGAACTCCTTCATCCTCCTAACACTGGTGAGGGTCACTGGGTTCACAATGAACTTCTTCATCCTCCTAACACTGGTGAGGGTCACTGGGGTCACACTGAACTCCTTCATCCTCCTAACACTGGTGAGGGTCACTGGGGTCACACTGAACTCCTTCATCCTCCTGATGATGGTGAGTGTCACTGGGGACACACTGAACTCCTTCATCCTCCTAACACTGTTGAGGGTCACTGGGGACACACTGAACTCCTTCATCCTCCTAACACTGTTGAGGGTCACTGGGGACACACTGAACTTCTTCATCCTCCTAACACTGGTGAGGGTCACTGGGGTCACACTGAACTCCTTCATCCTCCTAACACTGGTGACGGTCACTGGGGTCACACTGAACTCCTTCATCTACCTAACACTGGTGAGGGTCACTGGAGTCACACTGAACTCCTTCATCCTCCTGATGCTTGTGAGGGTCACTGGGGTCACACTGAACTCCTTCATCCTCCTAACACTGGTGAGGGTCACTGGGGTCACACTGAACTCCTTCATCCTCCTAACACTGGTGAGGGTCACTGGGGTCACACTGAACTCCTTCATCCTCCTAACACTGGTTAGGGTCACTGGGGTCACAGTGAACTCCTTCATCCTCCTAACACTGGTGAGGGTCACTGGGGTCACACTGAACTCCTTCATCCTCCTAACACTGGTGAGGGTCACTGGGGTCACACTGAACTCCTTCATCCTCCTAACTCTGGAGAGGGTCACTGGGGTCACACTGAACTCCTTCCTCCTCCTAACACTGGTGAGGGTCACTGGGGTCACACTGAACTCCTTCATCCTCCTAACACTGGTGAGGTTCACTGGGGTCACACTGAACTCCTTCATCCTCCTAACACTGGTGAGGGTCACTGGGGACACACTGAACTCGTTCATCCTCCTAACACTGGTGAGGGTCACTGGGGTCACACTGAACTCCTTCATCCTCCTAACACTGGTGAGGGTCACTGGGGACACACTGAACTTCTTCATCCTCCTAACACTGGTGAGGGTCACTGGGGTCACACTGAACCCCTACATCCTCCTGATGCTGGTGAGGGTCACTGGGGTCACACCGAACTCCTTCATCCTCCTAACACTGGTGAGGGTCACTGGGGTCACACTGAACCCCTACATCCTCCTAACACTGGTGAGGGTCACTGGGGTCACACTGAATTCCTTCATCCTCCTAACACTGGTGAGGGTCACTGTGGACACACTGAACTCCTTCATCCTCCTGATGCTGGTGAGGGTCACTGGGGACACACTGAACTCGTTCATCCTCCTAACACTGGTGAGGGTCACTGGGGACACACTGAACTCCTTCATCTTCCTAACACTGGTGAGGGTAACTGGGGTCACACTGAACTCCTTCATCCTCCTAATACTGGTGAGGGTCACTGGGGACACACTGAACTTCTTCATCCTCCTAACACTGGTGAGGGTCACTGGGGTCACACTGAACTCCTTCATCCTCCTAACACTGGTGAGGTCACTGGGGTCACACTGAACTCCTTCATCCTCCTAACACTGGTGAGGGTCACTGGGATAACACTGAACTCCTTCATCCTCTTGATGCTGGTGAGGGTCACTGGGGACACACTGAACTCCTTCATCCTCCTAACACTGGTGAGGGTCACTGGGGTCACACTGACCTCCTTCATCCACCTAACACTGGTGAGGGTCGCTGGGGTCACACCGAACTCCTTCATCCTCCTAACACTGGTGAGGGTCGCTGGGGTCACACTGAACTCCTTCATCCTCCTAACACTGGTGAGGGTCGCTGGGGTCACACTGAACTCCTTCATCCTCCTGATGCTGGTGAGGGTCACTGGGGACACACCGAACTCCTTCAGGCTCCTAACACTGGTGAGGGTCACTGGGGTCACACTGAACTCCTTCATCCTCCTAACACTGGTGAGGGTCACTGGGTTCACAATGAACTTCTTCATCCTCCTAACACTGGTGAGGGTCACTGGGGTCAGACTGAACTCCTTCATCTACCTAACACTGCTGAGGGTCACTGGAGTCACACTGAACTCCTTCATCCTCCTGATGCTTGTGAGGGTCACTGGGGTCACACGGAACTCCGTCATCCTCCTAACACTGGTGTGGGTCACTGGGGACACACTGAACTCCTTCATCCTCCTGATGCTGGTGAGGGTCACTGGGAACACACTGAACTCCTTCATCCTCCTAACACTGGTGAGGGTCACTGGGGTCACACTGAACTCCTTCATCCTCCTAACACTGGTGAGGTCACTGGGGACACACTGAACTCCTTCATGCTCCTAACGCTGGTGAGGGTCACTGGGGTCACACTAAACTCCTTCATCCTCCTAACACTGGTGAGGGTCACTGGGGTCACACTGAACTCCTTCATCCTCCTAACACTGGTTAGGGTCACTGGCGTCACAGTGAAATCCTTCATCCTCCTAACACTGGTGAGGGTCACTGGGGTCACACTGAACTCCTTCATCCTCCTAACACTGGTGAGGGTCGCTGGGGTCACACTGAACTCCTTCATCCTCCTGATGCTGGTGAGGGTCACTGGGGACACACTGAACTCCTTCATCCTCCTAACACTGGTGAGGGTCACTGGGGTCACACTGTAGTCGTTCATCCTCCTGATGCTGGTGAGGGTCACTGGGGTCACACTGAACTCCTTCATCCTCCTAACACTGGTGAGGGTCACTGGGGACACACTGAACTTCTTCATCCTCATAACACTGGTGAGGGTCACTGGGGTCACACTGAACTCCTTCATCCTCCTAACACTGGTGAGGGTCGCTCGGGTCACACTGAACTCCTTCATCCTCCTGATGCTGGTGAGGGTCACTGGGGACACACTGAACTCCTTCATCCTCCTAACACTGGTGAGGGTCACTGGGGACACACTGAACTCCTTAATCCTCCTAACACTGGTGAGGGTCACTGGGGTCACACTGAACTTCTTCATCCTCATAACACTGGTGAGGGTCACTGGGGTCACACTGAACTCCTTCATCCTCCTAACACTGGTGAGGGTCACTGGGGTCACACGGAACTCCTTCATCCTCCTAACACTGGTGAGGGTTACTGGGGTCACACTGAACTCCGTCATCCTCCTAACACTGGTGAGGGTCGCTGGGGTCACACTGAACTCCTTCATCCTCTTGATGCTGGTGAGGGTCACTGGGGACACACTGAACTCCTTCATCCTCCTAACACTGGTGAGGGTCACTGGGGTCACACTGAACTCCTTCATCCTCCTAACACTGGTTAGGGTCACTGGGGTCACAGTGAACTCCTTCATCCTCCTAACACTGGTGAGGGTCACTGGGGTCACACTGAACTCCTTCATCCTCCTAACACTGGTGAGGGTCACTGGGGTCACACTGAACTCCTTCATCCTCCTGATGCTGGTGAGGGTCACTGGGGACACACTGAACTCCATCATCCTCCTAACACTGGAGAGGGTCACTGGGGACACACTGAACTCCTTCATCCTCCTGATGCTGGTGTGTGTCAATGGGGACACACTGAACTCCTTCATCCTCCTAACACTGGTGAGGGTCACTGGGGTCACACTGAACTCCTTCATCCTCCTAACACTGGTGAGGTCACTGGGGACACACTGAACTCCTTCATGCTCCTAACGCTGGTAAGGGTCACTGGGGTCACACTGAACTCCTTCATCCTCCTAACACTGGTGAGGGTCACTGGGGTCACACTGAACTCCTTCATCCTCCTAACACTGGTTAGGGTCACTGGCGTCACAGTGAACTCCTTCATCCTCCTAACACTGGTGAGGGTCACTGGGGTCACACTGAACTCCTTCATCCTCCTAACACTGGTGAGGGTCGCTGGGGTCACACTGAACTCCTTCATCCTCCTGATGCTGGTGAGGGTCACTGGGGACACACTGAACTCCTTCATCCTCCTAACACTGGAGAGGGTCACTGGGGTCACACTGTACTCGTTCATCCTCCTGATGCTGGTGAGGGTCACTGGGTTCACACAGAACTCCTTCATCCTCCTAACACTGGTGAGGGTCACTGGGGACACACTGAACTTCTTCATCCTCATAACACTGGTGAGGGTCACTGGGGTCACACTGAACTCCTTCATCCTCCTAACACTGGTGAGGGTCACTGGGGTCACTCGGAACTCCTTCATCCTCCTAACACTGGTGAGGGTTACTGGGGTCACACTGAACTCCGTCATCCTCCTAACACTGGTGAGGGTCACTGGGGTCACACTGAACTCCTTCATCCTCTTGATGCTGCTGAGGGTCACTGGGGACACACTGAACTCCTTCATCCTCCTAACACTGGTGAGGGTCACTGGGGTCACACTGAACTCCTTCATCCTCCTAACACTGGTTAGGGTCACTGTGGACACAGTGAACTCCTTCATCCTCCTAACACTGGTGAGGGTCACTGGGGTCACACTGAACTCCTTCATCCTCCTAACACTGGTGAGGGTCACTGGGGTCACACTGAACTCCTTCATCCTCCTGATGCTGGTGAGGGTCACTGGGGACACACTGAACTCCTTCATCCTCCTGATGCTGGTGAGTGTCACTGGGGACACACTGAACTCCTTCATCCTCCTAACACTGGTGAGGGTCACTGGGGTCACACTGAACTCCTTCATCCTCCTAACACTGGTGAGGTCACTGGGGACACACTGAACTCCTTCATGCTCCTAACGCTGGTGAGGGTCACTGGGGTCACACTGAACTCCTTCATCCTCCTAACACTGGTGAGGGTCACTGGGGTCACACTGAACTCTTTCATCCTCCTAACACTGGTTAGGGTCACTGGCGTCACAGTGAACTCCTTCATCCACCTAACACTGGTGAGGGTCACTGGAGTCACACTGAACTCCTTCATCCTCCTAACACTGGTGAGGGTCGCTGGGGTCACACTGAACTCCTTCATCCTCCTGATGCTGGTGAGGGTCACTGGGGACACACTGAACTCCTTCATCCTCCTAACACTGGTGAGGGTCACTGGGGTCACACTGTACTCGTTCATCCTCCTGATGCTGGTGAGGGTCACTGGGGTCACACTGAACTCCTTCATCCTCCTAACACTGGTGAGGGTCACTGGGGACACACTGAACTTCTTCATCCTCATAACACTGGTGAGGGTCACTGGGGTCACACTGAACTCCTTCATCCTCCTGATGCTGGTGAGGGTCACTGGGGACACACTGAACTCCTTCATCCTCCTAACACTGGTGAGGATCACTGGGGACACACTGAACTCCTTAATCCTCCTAACACTGGTGAGGGTCACTGGGGTCACACTGAACTCCTTCATCCTCCTAACACTGGTGAGGGTCACTGGGGACACACTGAACTTCTTCATCCTCATAACACTGGTGAGGGTCACTGGGGTCACACTGAACTCCTTCATCCTCCTAACACTGGTGAGGGTCACTGGGGTCACACGGAACTCCTTCATCCTCCTAACACTGGTGAGGGTTACTGGGGTCACGCTGAACTCCGTCATCCTCCTAACACTGGTGAGGGTCAGTGGGGTCACACTGAACTCCTTCATCCTCTTGATGCTGGTGAGGGTCACTGGGGACACACTGAACTCCTTCATCCTCCTAACACTGGTGAGGGTCACTGGGGTCACACTGACCTCCTTCATCCACCTAACACTGGTGAGGGTCGCTGGGGTCACACCGAACTCCTTCATCCTCCTAACACTGGTGAAGGTCGCTGGGGTCACACTGAACTCCTTCATCCTCCTGTTGCTGGTGAGGGTCACTGGGGTCACACCGAACTCCTTCAGCCTCCTAACACTGGTGAGGGTCACTGGGGTTACACTGAACTCCTTCATCCTCCTAACACTGGTGAGAGTCACTGGGTTCACAATGAACTTCTTCATCCTCCTAACACTGGTGAGGGTTACTGGGGACACACTGAACTCCTTCATCCTCCTAACACTGGTGAGGGTCACTGGGGTCACACTGAACTCCTTCATCCTCCTGATGAAGGTGAGTGTCACTGGGGACACACTGAACTCCTTCATCCTCCTGATGCTGGTGAGGGTCACTGGGGTCACACTGAACTCCTTCATCCTCCTAACACTGGTGAGGGTCACTGGGGTCACAGTGAACTCCTTCATCTACCTAACACTGGTGAGGGTCACTGGAGTCACACTGAACTCCTTCATCCTCCTGATGCTGGTGAGGGTCACTGGGTTCACACTGAACTCCTTCATCCTCCTGATGCTGGTGAGGGTCGCTGGGAACACACTGAACTCCTTCATCCTCCTAACACTGGTGAGGTCACTGGGGACACACTGAACTCCATCATGCTCCTAACACTGGTGAGGGTCACTGGGGTCACACTGAACTCCTTCATCCTCCTAACACTGGTGAGGGTCACTGGGGTCACACTGAACTCCTTCATCCTCCTAACACTGGTTAGGGTCACTGGGGTCACAGTGAACTCCTTCATCCTCCTAACACTGGTGAGGGTAACTGGGGTCACACTGAACTCCTTCATCCTCCTAACACTGGTGAGGGTCACTGGGGTCACACTGAACTCCTTCATCCTCCTGATGCTGGTGAGGGTCACTGGGGACACACTGAACCCCATCATCCTCCTAACACTGGAGAGGGTCACTGGGGACACACTGAACTCCTTCATCCTCCTGATGCTGGTGAGGGTCACTGGGGACACAATGAACTCCTTCATCCTCCTAACACTGGTGAGGGTCACTGGGGTCACACTGAACTCTTTCATCCTCCTAACACTGGTGAGGTCACTGGGGACACACTGAACTCCTTCATGCTCCTAACACTGGTGAGGGTCACTGGGGTCACACTGAACTCCTTCATCCTCCTAACACTGGTGAGGGTCACTGGGGTCACACTGAACTCCTTCATCCTCCTAACACTGGTGAGGTCACTGGGGACACACTGAACTCCTTCATTCTCCTAAAACTGGTGAGGGTCACTGGGGTCACACTGAACTCCTTCATCCTCCTGATGCTGGTGAAGGTCACTGGGGTCACACTGAACTCCTTCTTCCTCCTAACACTGGTGAGGGTCACTGGGGACACACTGAACTCCTTAATCCTCCTAACACTGGTGAGGGTCACTGGGGTCACACTGAACTCCTTCATCCTCCTAACACTGGTGAGGGTCACTGGGGACACACTGAACTTCTTCATCCTCATAACACTGGTGAGGGTCACTGGGGTCACACTGAACTCCTTCATCCTCCTAACACTGGTGAGGGTCACTGGGGTCACACTGAACTCCTTCATCCTCCTAACACTGGTGAGGGTTACTGTTGTCACACTGAACTCCGTCATCCTCCTAACACTGGTGAGGGTTACTGGGGACACACTGAACTTCTTCATCCTCCTAACACTGGTTAGGGTCACTGGGGTCACAGTGAACTCCTTCATCCTCCTAACACTGGTGAGGGTCACTGGGGTCACACTGAACTCCTTCATCCTCCTAACACTGGTGAGGGTCACTGGGGTCACACTGAACTCCTTCATCCTCCTAACACTGGTGAGGGTCACTGGGGTCACACTGAACTCCTTCATCCTCTTGATGCTGGTGAGGGTCACTGGGGACACACTGAACTCCTTCATCCTCCTAACACTGGTGAGGGTCACTGGGGTCACACTGACCTCCTTCATCCACCTAACACTGGTGAGGGTCGCTGGGGTCACACCGAACTCCTTCATCCTCCTAACACTGGTGAAGGTCGCTGGGGTCACACTGAACTCCTTCATCCTCCTGTTGCTGGTGAGGGTCACTGGGGTCACACCGAACTCCTTCAGCCTCCTAACACTGGTGAGGGTCACTGGGGTTACACTGAACTCCTTCATCCTCCTAACACTGGTGAGAGTCACTGGGTTCACAATGAACTTCTTCATCCTCCTAACACTGGTGAGGGTTACTGGGGACACACTGAACTCCTTCATCCTCCTAACACTGGTGAGGGTCACTGGGGTCACACTGAACTCCTTCATCCTCCTGATGAAGGTGAGTGTCACTGGGGACACACTGAACTCCTTCATCCTCCTGATGCTGGTGAGGGTCACTGGGGTCACACTGAACTCCTTCATCCTCCTAACACTGGTGAGGGTCACTGGGGTCACAGTGAACTCCTTCATCTACCTAACACTGGTGAGGGTCACTGGAGTCACACTGAACTCCTTCATCCTCCTGATGCTGGTGAGGGTCACTGGGTTCACACTGAACTCCTTCATCCTCCTGATGCTGGTGAGGGTCGCTGGGAACACACTGAACTCCTTCATCCTCCTAACACTGGTGAGGTCACTGGGGACACACTGAACTCCATCATGCTCCTAACACTGGTGAGGGTCACTGGGGTCACACTGAACTCCTTCATCCTCCTAACACTGGTGAGGGTCACTGGGGTCACACTGAACTCCTTCATCCTCCTAACACTGGTTAGGGTCACTGGGGTCACAGTGAACTCCTTCATCCTCCTAACACTGGTGAGGGTAACTGGGGTCACACTGAACTCCTTCATCCTCCTAACACTGGTGAGGGTCACTGGGGTCACACTGAACTCCTTCATCCTCCTGATGCTGGTGAGGGTCACTGGGGACACACTGAACCCCATCATCCTCCTAACACTGGAGAGGGTCACTGGGGACACACTGAACTCCTTCATCCTCCTGATGCTGGTGAGGGTCACTGGGGACACAATGAACTCCTTCATCCTCCTAACACTGGTGAGGGTCACTGGGGTCACACTGAACTCTTTCATCCTCCTAACACTGGTGAGGTCACTGGGGACACACTGAACTCCTTCATGCTCCTAACACTGGTGAGGGTCACTGGGGTCACACTGAACTCCTTCATCCTCCTAACACTGGTGAGGGTCACTGGGGTCACACTGAACTCCTTCATCCTCCTAACACTGGTGAGGTCACTGGGGACACACTGAACTCCTTCATTCTCCTAAAACTGGTGAGGGTCACTGGGGTCACACTGAACTCCTTCATCCTCCTGATGCTGGTGAAGGTCACTGGGGTCACACTGAACTCCTTCTTCCTCCTAACACTGGTGAGGGTCACTGGGGACACACTGAACTCCTTAATCCTCCTAACACTGGTGAGGGTCACTGGGGTCACACTGAACTCCTTCATCCTCCTAACACTGGTGAGGGTCACTGGGGACACACTGAACTTCTTCATCCTCATAACACTGGTGAGGGTCACTGGGGTCACACTGAACTCCTTCATCCTCCTAACACTGGTGAGGGTCACTGGGGTCACACTGAACTCCTTCATCCTCCTAACACTGGTGAGGGTTACTGTTGTCACACTGAACTCCGTCATCCTCCTAACACTGGTGAGGGTTACTGGGGACACACTGAACTTCTTCATCCTCCTAACACTGGTTAGGGTCACTGGGGTCACAGTGAACTCCTTCATCCTCCTAACACTGGTGAGGGTCACTGGGGTCACACTGAACTCCTTCATCCTCCTAACACTGGTGAGGGTCACTGGGGTCACACTGAACTCCTTCATCCTCCTAACACTGGTGAGGGTCACTGGGGTCACACTGAACTCCTTCATCCTCCTGATAGTGGTGAGGGTCACTGCGGACACACTGAACTCCTTCATCCTCCTGATGCTGGTGAGGGTCACTGGGGACACACTGAACTCCTTCATCCTCCTAACACTGGTGAGGGTCACTGGGGTCACACTGAACTCCTTCATCCTCCTAACACTGGTGAGGGTCACTGGGGTCACACTGAACTCCTTCATCCTACTAACACTGGTGAGGTCACTGGGGACACACTGAACTCCTTCATCCTCCTAACACTGGTGAGGGTCGCTGGGGTCACACTGAACTCCTTCATCCTCCTGATGCTGGTGAGGGTCACTGGGGACACACTGAACTCCTTCATCCTCCTAACACTGGTGAGGGTCACTGGGGACACACTGAACTCCTTAATCCTCCTAACACTGGTGAGGGTCACTGGGGTCACACTGAACTCCTTCATCCTCCTAACACTGGTGAGGGTCACTGGGGACACACTGAACTTCTTCATCCTCATAACACTGGTGAGGGTCACTGGGGTCACACTGAACTCCTTCATCCTCCTAACACTGGTGAGGGTCACTGGGGTCACACGGAACTCCTTCATCCTCCTAACACTGGTGAGGGTTACTGGGGTCACACTGAACTCCGTCTTCCTCCTAACACTGGTGAGGGTCACTGGGGTCACACTGAACTCCTTCATCCTCTTGATGCTGGTGAGGGTCACTGGGGACACACTGAACTCCTTCATCCTCCTAACACTGGTGAGGGTCACTGGGGTCACACTGAACTCCTTCATCCTCCTAACACTGGTTAGGGTCACTGGGGTCACAGTGAACTCCTTCATCCTCCTAACACTGGTGAGGGTCACTGGGGTCACACTGAACTCCTTCATCCTCCTAACACTGGTGAGGGTCACTGGGGTCACACTGAACTCCTTCATCCTCCTGATGCTGGTGAGGGTCACTGGGGACACACTGAACTCCATCATCCTCCTAAAACTGGAGAGGGTCACTGGGGACACACTGAACTCCTTCATCCTCCTGATGCTGGTGAGGTTCACTGGGGACATACTGAACTCCTTCATCCTCCTAACACTGGTGAGGGTCACTGGGGTCACACTGAACTCCTTCATCCTCCTAACACTGGTTAGGGTCACTGGGGTCACACTGAACTCCTTCATCCTCCTGATGCTGGTGAGGGTCACTGGGGACACACTGAACTCCATCATCCTCCTAAAACTGGAGAGGGTCACTGGGGACACACTGAACTCCTTCATCCTCCTGATGCTGGTTAGGGTCACTGGGGTCACACCGAACTCCTTCATCCTCCTAACACTGGTGAGGGTCACTGGGGTCACACTGAACTCCTTCATCCTCCTAACACTGGTTAGGGTCACTGGCGTCACAGTGAACTCCTTCATCCTCCTAACACTGGTGAGGGTCACTGGGGTCACACTGAACTCCTTCATCCTCCTAACACTGGTGAGGGTCGCTGGGGTCACACTGAACTCCTTCATCCTCCTGATGCTGGTGAGGTTCACTGGGGACATACTGAACTCCTTCATCCTCCTAACACTGGTGAGGGTCACTGGGGTCACACTGTACTCGTTCATCCTCCTGATGCTGGTGAGGGTCACTGGGTTCACACAGAACTCCTTCATCCTCCTAACACTGGTGAGGGTCACTGGGGACACACTGAACTTCTTCATCCTCATAACACTGGTGAGGGTCACTGGGGTCACACTGAACTCCTTCATCCTCCTAACACTGGTGAGGGTCACTGGGGTCACTCGGAACTCCTTCATCCTCCTAACACTGGTGAGGGTTACTGGGGTCACACTGAACTCCGTCATCCTCCTAACACTGGTGAGGGTCACTGGGGTCACACTGAACTCCTTCATCCTCTTGATGCTGCTGAGGGTCACTGGGGACACACTGAACTCCTTCATCCTCCTAACACTGGTGAGGGTCACTGGGGTCACACTGAACTCCTTCATCCTCCTAACACTGGTTAGGGTCACTGGGGACACAGTGAACTCCTTCATCCTCCTAACACTGGTGAGGGTCACTGGGGTCACACTGAACTCCTTCATCCTCCTAACACTGGTGAGGGTCACTGGGGTCACACTGAACTCCTTCATCCTCCTGATGCTGGTGAGGGTCACTGGGGACACACTGAACTCCTTCATCCTCCTGATGCTGGTGAGTGTCACTGGGGACACACTGAACTCCTTCATCCTTCTAACACTGGTGAGGGTCACTGGGGTCACACTGAACTCCTTCATCCTCCTAACACTGGTGAGGTCACTGGGGACACACTGAACTCCTTCATGCTCCTAACGCTGGTGAGGGTCACTGGGGTCACACTGAACTCCTTCATCCTCCTAACACTGGTGAGGGTCACTGGGGTCACACTGAACTCCTTCATCCTCCTAACACTGGTTAGGGTCACTGGCGTCACAGTGAACTCCTTCATCACCTAACACTGGTGAGGGTCACTGGAGTCACACTGAACTCCTTCATCCTCCTAACACTGGTGAGGGTCGCTGGGGTCACACTGAACTCCTTCATCCTCCTGATGCTGGTGAGGGTCACTGGGGACACACTGAACTCCTTCATCCTCCTAACACTGGTGAGGGTCACTGGGGTCACACTGTACTCGTTCATCCTCCTGATGCTGGTGAGGGTCACTGGGGTCACACTGAACTCATTCATCCTCCTAACACTGGTGAGGGTCACTGGGGACACACTGAACTTCTTCATCCTCATAACACTGGTGAGGGTCACTGGGGTCACACTGAACTCCTTCATCCTCCTGATGCTGGTGAGGGTCACTGGGGACACACTGAACTCCTTCATCCTCCTAACACTGGTGAGGGTCACTGGGGACACACTGAACTCCTTAATCCTCCTAACACTGGTGAGGGTCACTGGGGTCACACTGAACTCCTTCATCCTCCTAACACTGGTGAGGGTCACTGGGGACACACTGAACTTCTTCATCCTCATAACACTGGTGAGGGTCACTGGGGTCACACTGAACTCCTTCATCCTCCTAACACTGGTGAGGGTCACTGGGGTCACACGGAACTCCTTCATCCTCCTAACACTGGTGAGGGTTACTGGGGTCACGCTGAACTCCGTCATCCTCCTAACACTGGTGAGGGTCACTGGGGTCACACTGAACTCCTTCATCCTCTTGATGCTGGTGAGGGTCACTGGGGACACACTGAACTCCTTCATCCTCCTAACACTGGTGAGGGTCACTGGGGTCACACTGACCTCCTCCATCCACCTAACACTGGTGAGGGTCGCTGGGGTCACACCGAACTCCTTCATCCTCCTAACACTGGTGAGGGTCGCTGGGGTCACACTGAACTCCTTCATCCTCCTGTTGCTGGTGAGGGTCACTGGGGTCACACCGAACTCCTTCAGCCTCCTAACACTGGTGAGGGTCACTGGGGTCACACTGAACTCCTTCATCCTCCTAACACTGGTGAGAGTCACTGGGTTCACAATGAACTTCTTCATCCTCCTAACACTGGTGAGGGTTACTGGGGACACACTGAACTCCTTCATCCTCCTAACACTGGTGAGGGTCACTGGGGTCACACTGAACTCCTTCATCCTCCTGATGAAGGTGAGTGTCACTGGGGACACACTGAACTCCTTCATCCTCCTGATGCTGGTGAGGGTCACTGGGGTCACACTGAACTCCTTCATCCTCCTAACACTGGTGAGGCTCACTGGGGTCACAGTGAACTCCTTCATCTACCTAACACTGGTGAGGGTCACTGGAGTCACACTGAACTCCTTCATCCTCCTGATGCTGGTGAGGATCACTGGGTTCACACTGAACTCCTTCATCCTCCTAATACTGGTGAGGGTCACTGGGGACACACTGAACTCCTTCATCCTCCTGATGCTGGTGAGGGTCGCTGGGAACACACTGAACTCCTTCATCCTCCTAACACTGGTGAGGTCACTGGGGACACACTGAACTCCATCATGCTCCTAACACTGGTGAGGGTCACTGGGGTCACACTGAACTCCTTCATCC
>NW_026780436.1:0-35605 GCF_030144855.1 Hypanus sabinus | reverse complement strand
CCCTCTTTCTCACTCACTGTTTCTGTCCCTTTCTGAATCTCTCTGCCTGTCTTCTCTCCCCTCCCCCTCTCTCTCCCCCCTCTCCCCTTCCCCTCTAACCCCTCTCCCACCCTCTCCCCCTCCCAATCTCTCCCCCTCTCCCACTCTCTCCCTCTCCTCTCCCACCCCCTCTCTGACACTCTCCCCTCCCTCCCTCCACTGTACCCCCACCCCATCATCCCCTCTCTCTCCCCCCTCAATCTGTACTCCCCCTCTCTCTCTCTCTCCCCTCCCTGTCCAGAATGCCCCGTCCCCTCTTGCATCTCTGGGGTTGGGGATGGAGGTGCGAGAGACAAACTGAGCCTGTCTCCCCACAGGACGTCTTCGCCGGCCTGGAGACCGAAGGGGATGAGCTGCTGGAGATCAGGCAGACGGCGCACCTCTGCCGGAGGCAGGCCGGTACCGATCGGGGCCGGGAGAGGGGCTGCGAGCGGGTGGAGGGGAAAGGAGGCGGGACGAGGAAGGGAGAGGGGCTGGGAGCGGGTAGAGGGGAAAGGAGGCGGGACGAGGAAGGGAGAGGGGCTGGGAGCAGGTGGAGGGGAAAGGAGGGGGGACAGGGGAAGGGAGAGGGGCAGGGAGCGGCTGGAAGGGAAAGAAGGGGGAACGGGGAAGGGAGAGGGGCAGGGAGCGGGTGGAGGGGAAAGGAGGGGGGACGGGGAAGGGAGAGGGGCTGGGAGCGGGTGGAGGGAAAGGAGGGGGGACGAGGAAGGGAGAGGGGAGCTGGAAGAGAAGCTGCAGGCGGGAATATATCCTTACATTCCTTTCCGATTTCTCCCTGTCCCTCACCACCTCAGATGAAAATCAGCCACATGAACCGGAGACGGACGGGGTCCCGGAGAGGAAGGGACGGGAGCCGGGCGCACGACAGGGGGTGTCGGTGGACGTGGAGGAGGAATCCGACGATGACACATCGAGTGACGAGAGGTAACTCCCACTGAGGGGGAAGCAGAGACTGGGACCCATCTGTCGGATAGGAAGTGTGTGATGTAGAGGGAGATGTGGTGGGAGCTCCACACCGTGTCCGACCTGTGTCCCGGGAGCGCTCGGTGTCCACACTGGGGATAAAGTGGGGGGGACACACTGTGGGGGTGATGTAGAGGGAGCTCCACACCGTGTCCGACCCGTGTCCCGGGAGCGCTCGGTGCCCACTCTGGGGATAAAGTGGGGGGACACTGTGGGGGTGATGTAGAGGGAGCTCCACACCGTGTCTGACCCGTGTCCCGGGAGCGCTCGGTGTCCACACTGGGGATAAAGTGGGGGGACACACTGTGGGGGTGATGTAGAGGGAGCTCCACACCGTGTCTGACCCGTGTCCCGGGAGCGTTCGGTGCCCACACTGGGGATAAAGTGGGGGGACACACTGTGGGGGTGATGTAGAGGGAGCTCCACACCGTGTCTGACTCGTGTCCCGTGAGTGCTCGGTGCCCATACTGGGGATAAAGTGGGGGGACACACTGTGGGGATGATGTAGAGGGAGCTCCACACCGTGTCTGACCCGTGTCCCAGGAGCGCTCGGTGTCCACACTGGGGATAAAGTGGGGGGACACACTGTGGGGGTGATGTAGAGGGAGCTCCACACCGTGTCTGACCCGTGTCCCGGGAGCGTTCGGTGCCCACACTGGGGATAAAGTGGGGGGACACACTGTGGGGGTGATGTAGAGGGAGCTCCACACCGTGTCTGACTCGTGTCCCGTGAGTGCTCGGTGCCCATACTGGGGATAAAGTGGGGGGACACACTGTGGGGATGATGTAGAGGGAGCTCCACACCGTGTCTGACCCGTGTCCCAGGAGCGCTCGGTGTCCACACTGGGGATAAAGTGGGGGGACACACTGTGGGGATGATGTAGAGGGAGCTCCACACCGTGTCTGACCCGTGTCCCGGGTGTGCTCGGTGTCCACACTGGGGATAAAGTGGGGGGACACACTGTGGGGGTGATGTAGAGGGAGCTCCACACCGTGTGTGACCCGTGTCCCGGGAGCGCTCGGTGCCCATACTGGGGGTAAAGTGGGGCGACACACTGTGGGGGTGATGTAGATGGAGCTCCACACCGTGTCTGACCCGTTTCCCGGGACCGCTTGGTGCCCACACTGGGGATAAAGTGGGGGGACACACTGTGGGGGTGATGCAGAGGGAGCTCCACACCGTGTCCGACCCGTGTCCCGGGAGCGCTCGGTGTCCACACTGGGGATAAAGTGGGGGGACACACTGTGGGGGTGATGTAGAGGGAGCTCCACACCCTGTCTGACCCGTGTCCCGGGAGCGCTCGGTGCCCACACTGGGGATAAAGGGGGGGACACACTGGAGGTGATGTAGAGGGAGCTCCACACCGTGTCCGACCCGTGTCCCGGGAGCGCTCGGTGCCCACACTGGGGATAAAGTGGGGGGACACACTGTGGAGGTGATGTAGAGGGAGCTCCACACCGTGTCTGACCCGTGTCCCGGGAGCGCTCGGTGTTCACACTGGGGATAAAGTGGGGGGACACACTGTGGGGGTGATGTAGAGGGAGCTCCACACCGTGTGTGACCCGTGTCCCGTGAGTACTCGGTGCCCATACTGGGGATAAAGTGGGGGGACACTGTGGGGATGATGTAGAGGGATCTCCACACCGTGTGTGACCCGTGTCCCGTGAGTGCTCGGTGCCCACACTGGGGATAAAGTGGGGGGTCACACTGTGGGGGTGATGTAGAGGGAGCTCCACACCGTGTCTGACCCGTGTCCCAGGAGCGCTCGGTGTTCACACTGGGGATAAAGTGGGGGGACACACTGTGGGGGTGACGTAGAGGGAGCTCCACACCGTGTCTGACCCGTGTCCCGGGAGCGCTCGGTGTCCAGACTGGGGATAAAGTGGGGGGAACAAACTGTGGGGGTGATGTAGATGGAGCTCCACACCGTGTCTGACCCGTTTCCCGGGACCACTCGGTGCCCACACTGGGGATAAAGTGGGGGGACACACTGGAGGAGATGTAGAGGGAGCTCCACACCGTGTCTGACCCGTGTCCCAGGAGCACTCGGTGTCCACACTGGGGATAAAGTGGGGGGGACACACTGTGGGGGTGATGTAGAGGGAGCTCCACACCGTGTCTGACCCGTGTCCCGGGAGCGCTCGGTGCCCATACTGGGGATAAAGTGGGGGGACACTGTGGGGGTGAGGTAGAGGGAGCTCCACACCGTGTCTGACCCGTGTCCCGTGAGTGCTCGGTGCCCATACTGGGGATAAAGTGGGGGGACACACTGTGGGGATGATGTAGAGGGAGCTCCACACCGTGTGTGACCCGTGTCCCGTGAGTGCTCGGTGCCCATACTGGGGATAAAGTGGGGGGACACACTGTGGGGATGATGTAGAGGGAGCTCCACACCGTGTGTGACCCGTGTCCCGGGAGCGCTCGGTGTCCACACTGGGGATAAAGTGGGGGGACACACTGTGGGGGTGATGTAGAGGGAGCTCCACACCGTGTCTGACTCGTGTCCCGGGAGCGCTCGGTGTCCACACTGTGGATAAAGTGGGGAGACACACTGTGGGGGTGATGTAGAGGGAGCTCCACACCGTGTCTGACCCGTGTCCCGGGAGCGCTCGGTGTCCACACTGGGGATAAAGTGGGGGACACACTGTGGGGTTGATGTAGAGGCAGCTCCACACCGTGTCTGACTCGTGTCCCGGGAGCGCTCGGTGTCCACACTGTGGATAAAGTGGGGGGACACACTGTGGGGGTGATGTAGAGGGAGCTCCACACCGTGTCTGACTCGTGTCCCGGGAGCGCTCGGTGTCCACACTGGGGATAAAGTGGGGGGACACTCTGTGGGGATGATGTAGAGGGAGTTCCACACCGTGTCTGACCCGTGTCCCGGGAGCGCTCGGTGTCCACACTGGGGATAAAGTGGGGCGAACAAACTGTGGGGGTGATGTAGATGGAGCTCCACACCGTGTCTGACCCGTTTCCCGGGACCGCTCGGTGCCCACACTGGGGATAAAGTGGGGGGACACACTGGAGGTGATGTAGAGGGAGCTCCACACCGTGTCTGACCCGTGTCCCGGGAGCACTCGGTGTCCACACTGGGGATAAAGTGGGGGGACACACTGTGGATGTGATGTAGAGGGAGCTCCACATCGTCTCTGACCCGTGTCACGGGAGCGCTCGTTGTCACCACTGGGGATAACGTGGGGGGACACACTGTGGGGGTGATATAGAGGGCGCTCCACACCGTGTCTGACCCGTGTCCCGGGAGCGCTCGGTGTCCACACTGGGGATAAAGTGGGGGGACACACTGTGGGGGTGATGTAGAGGGAGCTCCACACCGTGTGTGACCCGTGTCCCGGGAGCGCTCGGTGCCCATACTGGGGGTAAAGTGGGGCGACACACTGTGGGGGTGATGCAGAGGGAGCTCCACACCGTGTCTGACCCGTGTCCCGGGAGCGCTCGGTGTCCACACTGGGGATAAAGTGGGGGGAACAAACTGTGGGGGTGATGTAGATGGAGCTCCACACCGTGTCTGACCCGTTTCCCGGGACCGCTCGGTGCCCACACTGGGGATAAAGTGGGGGGACACACTGGAGGTGATGTAGAGGGAGCTCCACACCGTGTCTGACCCGTGTCCCAGGAGCACTCGGTGTCCACACTGGGGATAAAGTGGGGGGGACACACTGTGGGGGTGATGTAGAGGGAACTCCACACCGTGTCTGACTCGTGTCCCGGGAGCGCTCGGTGTCCACACTGTGGATAAAGTGGGGGGACACACTGTGGGGGTGATGTAGAGGGAGCTCCACACCGTGTCTGACCCGTGTCCCGGGAACGCTCGGTGTCCACACTGGGGATAAAGTGGGGGACACACTGAAGGGTTGATGTAGAGGGAGCTCCACACCGTGTCTGACTCGTGTCCCGGGAGCGCTCGGTGTCCACACTGGGGATAAAGTGGGGGACACACTGTGGGGTTGATGTAGAGGGAGCTCCACACCGTGTCTGACTCGTGTCCCGGGAGCGCTCGGTGTCCACACTGTGGATAAAGTGGGGGGGGACACTGTGGGGGTGATGTAGAGGGAGCTCCACACCGTGTCTGACTCGTGTCCCGGGAGCGCTCGGTGTCCACACTGGGGATAATGTGGGGGGACACTCTGTGGGGATGATGTAGAGGGAGTTCCACACCGTGTCTGACCCGTGTCCCGGGAACGCTCGGTGTCCACACTGGGGATAAAGTGGGGGGAACAAACTGTGGGGGTGATGTAGAGGGAGCTCCATACCGTGTCTGACCCGTGTCCCGTAAGTGCTCGGTGTCCACACTGGGGATAAAGTGGGGGGACACACTGGAGGTGATGTAGAGGGAGCTCCACACCGTGTCTGACCCGTTTCCCGGGACCGCTCGGTGCCCACACTGGGGATAACGTGGGGGGACACACTGTGGGGGTGATGTAGAGGGAGCTCCATACCGTGTCTGACCCGTGTCCTGGGAGTGCTCGGTGCCCACACTGGGGATAAAGTGGGGGGACACACTGTGGGGGTGATGTAGAGGGAGCTCCACACCCTGTCTGACCCGTGTCCCGGGAGCGCTCGGTGTCCACACTGGGGATAAAGTGGGGGGACACACTGTGGGGGTGATGTAGAGGGAGCTCCACACCCTGTCTGACCCGTGTCCCGGGAGCGCTCGGTGTCCACACTGGGGATAAAGTGGGGGGGACACTGTGGGGGTGATGTAGAGGGAGCTCCACACCGTGTCTGACCCGTGTCCCGGGAGCGCTCGGTGCCCACACTGGGGATAACGTGGGCGGACACACTGTGGGGGTGATGCAGAGGGAGCTCCACACCGTGTCTGACTCGTGTCCCGGGAGCGCTCGGTGTCCACACTGGGGATAAAGTGGGGGGAACAAACTGTGGGGGTGATGTAGATGGAGCTCCACACCGTGTCTGACCCGTTTCCCGGGACCGCTCGGTGCCCACACTGGGGATAAAGTGGGGGGACACACTGGAGGTGATGTAGAGGGAGCTCCACACCGTGTCTGACCCGTGTCCCAGGAGCACTCGGTGTCCACACTGGGGATAAAGTGGGGGGGACACACTGTGGGGGTGATGTAGAGGGAACTCCACACCGTGTCTGACTCGTGTCCCGGGAGCGCTCGGTGTCCACACTGTGGATAAAGTGGGGGGACACACTGTGGGGGTGATGTAGAGGGAGCTCCACACCGTGTCTGACCCGTGTCCCGGGAGCGCTCGGTGTCCACACTGGGGATAAAGTGGGGGACACACTGTGGGGTTGATGTAGAGGGAGTTCCACATCGTGTCTGACCCGTGTCCCGGGAGCGCTCGGTGTCCACACTGGGGATAAAGTGGGGGGAACAAACTGTGGGGGTGATGTAGATGGAGCTCCACACCGTGTCTGACTCGTGTCCCGGGACCGCTCGGTGCCCACACTGGGGATAAAGTGGGGGGACACACTGGAGGTGATGTAGAGGGAGCTCCACACCGTGTCTGACCCGTGTCCCGGGAGCACTCGGTGTCCACACTGGGGATAAAGTGGGGGGACACACTGTGGATGTGATGTAGAGGGAGCTCCACATCGTCTCTGACCCGTGTCCCGGGAGCGCTCGTTGTCACCACTGGGGATAACGTGGGGGGACACACTGTGGGGGTGATGTAGAGGGAACTCCACACCGTGTCTTGACCCGTTTCCTGGGACCGCTCGGTGCCCACACTTGGGATAACGTGGGGGGACACACTGTGGGGGTGATGTAGAGGGAGCTCCACACCCTGTCTGACCCGTGTCCCGGGAGCGCTCGGTGTCCACACTGGGGATAAAGTGGGGGGGACACTGTGGGGGTGATGTAGAGGGAGCTCCACACCGTGTCTGACCCGTGTCCTGGGAGCGCTCGGTGCCCACACTGGGGATAACGTGGGCGGACACACTGTGGGGGTGATGTCGAGGGAGCTCCACTCCGTGGCTGACCCGTGTCCCGGGAGCGCTTGGTGCCCACACTGGGGATAAAGTGGAGGGACAGACTTTGGGGGTGATGTAGAGGGAGCTCCACACCGTGTGTGACCCGTGTCCCGGGAGCGCTCGGTGCCCATACTGGGGGTAAAGTGGGGCGACACACTGTGGGGGTGATGCAGAGGGAGCTCCACACCGTGTCTGACCCGTGTCCCGGGAGCGCTCGGTGTCCACACTGGGGATAAAGTGGGGGGAACAAACTGTGGGGGTGATGTAGATGGAGCTCCACACCGTGTCTGACCCGTTTCCCGGGACCGCTCGGTGCCCACACTGGGGATAAAGTGGGGGGACACACTGGAGGTGATGTAGAGGGAGCTCCACACCGTGTCTGACCCGTGTCCCAGGAGCACTCGGTGTCCACACTGTGGATAAAGTGGGGGGACACACTGTGGGGGTGATGTAGAGGGAGCTCCACACCGTGTCTGACCCGTGTCCCGGGAGCGCTCGGTGTCCACACTGGGGATAACGTGGGGGGACACACTGTGGGGGTGATGTAGAGGGAGCTCCACACCGTGTCTGACCCGTGTCCCGGGAGCGCTCGGTGCCCACACTGGGGATAAAGTGGGGGGACACACTATGGGGGTGATGTAAAGGGTGCTCCACACCGTGTCTGACACGTGTCCCGGGAGTGCTCAGTGTCCACACTGGCGATAAAGTGGGGGACACACTGTGGGGTTGATGTAGAGGGAGTTCCACATCGTGTCTGACCCGTGTCCCGGGAGCGCTCGGTGTCCACACTGGGGATAAAGTGGGGGGAACAAACTGTGGGGGTGATGTAGATGGAGCTCCACACCGTGTCTGACCCGTTTCCCGGGACCGCTCGGTGCCCACACTGGGGATAAAGTGGGGGGACACACTGGAGGTGATGTAGAGGGAGCTCCACACCGTGTCTGACCCGTGTTCTGGGAGCACTCGGTGTCCACACTGGGGATAAAGTGGGGGGACACACTGTGGATGTGATGTAGAGGGAGCTCCACATCGTCTCTGACCCGTGTCCCGGGAGCGCTCGTTGTCACCACTGGGGATAACGTGGGGGGACACACTGTGGGGGTGATGTAGAGGGAACTCCACACCGTGTCTTGACCCGTTTCCTGGGACCGCTCGGTGCCCACACTTGGGATAACGTGGGGGGACACACTGTGGGGGTGATGTAGAGGGAGCTCCACACCCTGTCTGACCCGTGTCCCGGGAGCGCTCGGTGTCCACACTGGGGATAAAGTGGGGGGGACACTGTGGGGGTGATGTAGAGGGAGCTCCACACCGTGTCTGACCCGTGTCCTGGGAGCGCTCGGTGCCCACACTGGGGATAACGTGGGCGGACACACTGTGGGGGTGATGTCGAGGGAGCTCCACTCCGTGGCTGACCCGTGTCCCGGGAGCGCTTGGTGCCCACACTGGGGATAAAGTGGAGGGACAGACTTTGGGGGTGATGTAGAGGGAGCTCCACACCGTGTGTGACCCGTGTCCCGGGAGCGCTCGGTGCCCATACTGGGGGTAAAGTGGGGCGACACACTGTGGGGGTGATGCAGAGGGAGCTCCACACCGTGTCTGACCCGTGTCCCGGGAGCGCTCGGTGTCCACACTGGGGATAAAGTGGGGGGAACAAACTGTGGGGGTGATGTAGATGGAGCTCCACACCGTGTCTGACCCGTTTCCCGGGACCGCTCGGTGCCCACACTGGGGATAAAGTGGGGGGACACACTGGAGGTGATGTAGAGGGAGCTCCACACCGTGTCTGACCCGTGTCCCAGGAGCACTCGGTGTCCACACTGTGGATAAAGTGGGGGGACACACTGTGGGGGTGATGTAGAGGGAGCTCCACACCGTGTCTGACCCGTGTCCCGGGAGCGCTCGGTGTCCACACTGGGGATAACGTGGGGGGACACACTGTGGGGGTGATGTAGAGGGAGCTCCACACCGTGTCTGACCCGTGTCCCGGGAGCGCTCGGTGCCCACACTGGGGATAAAGTGGGGGGACACACTATGGGGGTGATGTAAAGGGTGCTCCACACCGTGTCTGACACGTGTCCCGGGAGTGCTCAGTGTCCACACTGGGGATAAAGTGGGGGGGGACACACTGGGGGGGTGATGTAGAGGGAGCTCCACATCGTCTCTGACCCGTGTCCCGGGAGTGCTCGATGTCACAACTGGGGATAAAGTGGGGGACACACTGTGGGGGTGATGTAGAGGGAGCTCCACACCGTGTCTGAGCCGTGTCCCAGGAGCACTCGGTGCCCACACTGGGGTAAAGTGGGGGGGACACACTGTGGGGGTGATGTAGAGGGAGCTCCACACCGTGTCTGACCCGTGTCCCGGGAGCGCTCGGTGCCCACACTGGGGATAAATTGGGGGGACACACTGTGGCGGTGATGAAGAGGGAGCTCCACACCGTGTCTGACTCGTGTCCCGGGAGCGCTCGGTGTTCACACTGGGGATAGAGTGGGGGGACACACTGGAGGTGATGTAGAGGGAGCTCCACACAGTGTCTGACCCGTGTCCCAGGAGCACTCGGTGTCCACACTGGGGATAAAGTGGGGGGGACACACTGTGGGGGTGATGTAGAGGGAACTCCACACCGTGTCTGACTCGTGTCCCGGGAGCGCTCGGTGTCCACACTGTGGATAAAGTGGGGGGGACACACTGTGGGGGTGATGTAGAGGGAGCTCCACACCGTGTCTGACCCATGTCCCGGGAGCGCTCGGTGTCCACACTGGGGATAAAGTGGGGGACACACTGTGGGGTTGATGTAGAGGGAGTTCCACATCGTGTCTGACCCGTGTCCCGGGAGCGCTCGGTGTCCACACTGGGGATAAAGTGGGGGGAACAAACTGTGGGGGTGATGTAGATGGAGCTCCACACCGTGTCTGACCCGTTTCACGGGACCGCTCGGTGCCCACACTGGGGATAAAGTGGGGGGACACACTGGAGGTGATGTAGAGGGAGCTCCACACCGTGTCTGACCCGTGTCCCGGGAGCACTCGGTGTCCACACTGGGGATAAAGTGGGGGGACACACTGTGGATGTGATGTAGAGGGAGCTCCACATCGTCTCTGACCCGTGTCCCGGGAGCGCTCGTTGTCACCACTGGGGATAACGTGGGGGGACACACTGTGGGGGTGATGTAGAGGGAACTCCACACCGTGTCTTGACCCGTTTCCTGGGACCGCTCGGTGCCCACACTTGGGATAACGTGGGGGGACACACTGTGGGGGTGATGTAGAGGGAGCTCCACACCCTGTCTGACCCGTGTCCCGGGAGCGCTCGGTGTCCACACTGGGGATAAAGTGGGGGGGACACTGTGGGGGTGATGTAGAGGGAGCTCCACACCGTGTCTGACCCGTGTCCTGGGAGCGCTCGGTGCCCACACTGGGGATAACGTGGGCGGACACACTGTGGGGGTGATGTCGAGGGAGCTCCACTCCGTGGCTGACCCGTGTCCCGGGAGCGCTTGGTGCCCACACTGGGGATAAAGTGGAGGGACAGACTTTGGGGGTGATGTAGAGGGAGCTCCACACCGTGTGTGACCCGTGTCCCGGGAGCGCTCGGTGCCCATACTGGGGGTAAAGTGGGGCGACACACTGTGGGGGTGATGCAGATGGAGCTCCACACCGTGTCTGACCCGTGTCCCGGGAGCGCTCGGTGTCCACACTGGGGATAAAGTGGGGGGAACAAACTGTGGGGGTGATGTAGATGGAGCTCCACACCGTGTCTGACCCGTTTCCCGGGACCGCTCGGTGCCCACACTGGGGATAAAGTGGGGGGACACACTGGAGGTGATGTAGAGGGAGCTCCACACCGTGTCTGACCCGTGTCCCAGGAGCACTCGGTGTCCACACTGTGGATAAAGTGGGGGGACACACTGTGGGGGTGATGTAGAGGGAGCTCCACACCGTGTCTGACCCGTGTCCCGGGAGCGCTCGGTGTCCACACTGGGGATAACGTTGGGGGACACACTGTGGGGGTGATGTAGAGGGAGCTCCACACCGTGTCTGACCCGTGTCCCGGGAGCGCTCGGTGCCCACACTGGGGATAAAGTGGGGGGACACACTATGGGGGTGATGTAAAGGGTGCTCCACACCGTGTCTGACACGTGTCCCGGGAGTGCTCAGTGTCCACACTGGGGATAAAGTGGGGGGGGACACACTGTGGGGGTGATGTAGAGGGAGCTCCACATCGTCTCTGACCCGTGTCCCGGGAGTGCTCGATGTCACCACTGGGGATAAAGTGGGGGACACACTGTGGGGGTGATGTAGAGGGAGCTCCACACCGTGTCTGACCCGTGTCCCAGGAGCACTCGGTGCCCACACTGGGGTAAAGTGGGGGGGACACACTGTGGGGGTGATGTAGAGGGAGCTCCACACCGTGTCTGACCCGTGTCCCGGGAGCGCTCGGTGCCCACACTGGGGATAAATTGGGGGGACACACTGTGGCGGTGATGAAGAGGGAGCTCCACACCGTGTCTGACTCGTGTCCCGGGAGCGCTCGGTGTTCACACTGGGGATAGAGTGGGGTGGCCACACTGTGAGGGTGATGTAGAGGGAGCTCCACACCGTTCTGACCCGTGTCCCGGGAGCGCTCGGTGTCCACACTGGGGATAAAGTGGGGGGACACACTGTGGGGTGATGTAGAGGGAGCTCCCCACCGTGTCTGGCCCGTGTCCCGGGAGCGCTCGATGCCCACACTGGGGATAAAGTGGGGGGACACACTGTGGGGGTGATGCAGAGGGAGCTCCACACCGTGTCTGACCCGTGTCCCGGGAACGTTCGGTGCCCAGACTGGGGATAAAGTGGGGGGACACACTGTGGCGGTGATGTAGAGGGAGCTCCACACCGTGTCTGACCCGTGTCCCGGGAGCGCTCGGTACCCACACTGGGGATAAAGTAGGGGGACACACTGTTGGGGTGATATAGAGGGCGCTCCACACCGTGTCTGACTCGTGTCCCGGGAGCGCTCGGTGTTCGCACTGGGGATAGAGTGGGGTGGCCACACTGTGGGGGTGATATAGAGGGAGCTCCACACCGTGTCTGACACGTGTCCCAGGAGCGCTCGGTGTCCACACTGGGGATAAAGTGGGGGGACTCACTGTGGGGGTGATGTAGAGGGAGCTCCACACCGTGTCTGACCCGTGTCCCAGGAGCGCTCGTTGTCACCACTGGGGATAACGTGGGGGGACACACTGTGGGGGTGATGTAGAGGGAGCTCCACACCGTGTCTTGACCCGTTTCCTGGGACCGCTCGGTGCCCACACTGGGGATAACGTGGGGGGACACACTGTGGGGGTGATGTAGAGGGAGCTCCATACCGTGTCTGACCCGTGTCCTGGGAGTGCTCGGTGCCCACACTGGGGATAAAGTGGGGGGACACACTGTGGGGGTGATGTAGAGGGAGCTCCACACCCTGTCTGACCCGTGTCCCGGGAGCGCTCGGTGTACACACTGGGGATAAAGTTGGGGGACACACTGTGGGCGTGATGTAGAGGGAGCTCCACACCGTGTCTGACCCGTGCCCCGTAAGTGCTCGGTGCCCACACTGGGGATAAAGTGGGTGGACACTTTGTGGGGATGATGTAGAGGGAGCTCCACACCGTGTCTGACCCGTGTCCCGGAAGCGCTCGGTGTCCACACTGGGGATAAAGTGGGGGGACACACTGTGGGCGTGATGTAGAGGGAGCTCCACACCGTGTCTGACCCGTGCCCCGTAAGTGCTCGGTGCCCACACTGGGGTTAAAGTTGGGGGACACACTGTGGGGGTGATGTAGAGGGAGCTCCACACCGTGTCTGACCCGTGTCCCGGGAGCGCTCGGTGCCCACACTGGGGATAACGTGGGGGGACACACTGTGGGGTTGATGTAGAGGGAGCTCCACACCGTGTCTGACCCGTGTCCCGGGAGCGCTCGGTGCCCACACTGGGGATAAAGTGGGGGGACACACTATGGGGGTGATGTACAGGGTGCTCCACACCGTGTCTGACACGTGTCCCGGGAGCGCTCGGTGCCCACACTGGGGATAAAGTGGGGGACACACTGTGGGGGTGATGTAGTTGGAGCTCCACACCGTGTCTGACCCGTGTCCCGGGAGCGCTCGGTGCCCACACTGGGGATAAAGTGGGGGACACACTGTGGGGGTGATGTAGAGGGAGCTCCATACCGTGTCTGACCCGTGCCCCGTAAGTGCTCGGTGCCCACACTGGGGATAAAGTTGGGGGACACACTGTGGGGGTGATGTAGAGGGAGCTCCACACCGTGTCTGACCCGTGTCCCGGGAGCGCTCGGTGTCCACACTGGGGATAAAGTGGGGGGACACTTTGTGGGGATGATGTAGAGGGAGTTCCAAACCGTGTCTGACCTGTGTCCCGGGAGCGCTCGGTGCCCACACTGGGGATAACGTGGGGGGACACACTGTGGGGGTGATGTAGAGGGAGCTCCACACCGTGTCTGACTCGTGTCCCGGGAGCGCTCGGTGTCCACACTGGGGATAAAGTGGGGGGACACTTTGTGGGGATGATGTAGAGGGAGTTCCAAACCGTGTCTGACACGTGTCCCGGGAGCGCTCAGTGTCCACACTGGGGATAAAGTGGGGGGGGACACACTGTGGGGGTGATGTAGAGGGAGCTCCACATCGTCTCTGACCCGTGTCCCGGGAGCGCTCGATGTCACCACTGGGGATAAAGTGGGGGACGCACTGTGGGGGTGATGTAGAGGGAGCTCCACACCGTGTCTGACCCGTGTCCCAGGAGCACTCGGTGCCCACACTGGGGTAAAGTGGGGGGGACACACTGTGGGGGTGATGTAGAGGGAGCTCCACACCGTGTCTTGACCCGTTTCCCGGGACCGCTCGGTGCCCACACTGGGGATAACGTGGGGGGACACACTGTGGGGGTGATGTAGAGGGAGCTCCACACCGTGTCTTGACCCGTTTCCCGGGACCGCTCGGTGCCCACACTGGGGATAACGTGGGGGGACACACTGTGGGGGTGATGTAGAGGGAGCTCCACACCGTGTCTGACCCGTGTCCCGGGAGCGCTCGGTGCCCACACTGGGGATAAAGTGGGGGGACACACTATGGGGGTGATGTACAGGGTGCTCCACACCGTGTCTGACACGTGTCCCGGGAGCGCTCGGTGCCCACACTGGGGATAAAGTGGGGGACACACTGTAGGGGTGATGTAGTGGGAGCTCCACACCGTGTCTGACCCGTGTCCCGGGAGCGCTCGGTGCCCACACTGGGGATAAAGTGGGGGACACACTGTGGGGGTGATGTAGAGGGAGCTCCATACCGTGTCTGACCCGTGCCCCGTAAGTGCTCGGTGCCCACACTGGGGATAAAGTTGGGGGACACACTGTGGGGGTGATGTAGAGGGAGCTCCACACCGTGTCTGACCCGTGTCCCGGGAGCGCTCGGTGTCCACACTGGGGATAAAGTGGGGGGACACTTTGTGGGGATGATGTAGAGGGAGTTCCAAACCGTGTCTGACCCGTGTCCCGGGAGTGCTCGGTGTCCACACTGGGGATAAAGTGGGGGGACACACTGTGGGGTGATGTAGAGGGAGCTCCACACCGTGTCTGACCCGTGTCCCAGGAGCACTCGGTGCCCACACTGGGGTAAAGTAGGGGTGACACACTGTGGGGGTGATGTAGAGGGAGCTCCACACAGTGTCTGACCCGTGTCCCGGGAACGCTCGGTGTCCACACTGGGGATAAAGTGGGGGACACACTGTGGGGGTGATGTAGAGGGAGCTCCACACCGTGTCCGACCCGTGTCCCGGGAGCGCTCGGTGTCCACACTGGGGATAAAGTGGGGGGACACACTGTGGGGTGATGTAGAGGGAGCTCCACACCGTGTCCGACCCGTGTCCCGGGAGCGCTCGGTGTCCACACTGGGGATAAAGTGGGGGGACACACTGTGGGGTGATGTAGAGGGAGCTCCCCACCGTGTCTGGCCCGTGTCCCGGGAGCGCTCGGTGTCCACACTGGGGATAAAGTGGGGGGACACACTGTGGGGGTGAGGTAGAGGGAGCTCCACACCGTGTCCGACCCGTGTCCCAGGAGCACTCGGTGCCCACACTGTGGATAAAATGGGGGGACACACTGTGGGGGTGATGTAGAGGGAGCTCCACACCGTGTCTGACCCGTGTCCCGGGAGCGCTCGGTGCCCACACTGGGGATAAAGTGGGGGGACACACTGTGGGGGTGATGTAGAGGGAGCTCCACACCCTGTCTGACTCGTGTCCCGGGAGCGCTCGGTGTCCACACTTGGGATAAAGTGGGGGGACTCTCTGTGGGTGTGATGTAGAGGGAGCTCCACACTGTGTCTGACCCGTGTCCCGGGAGCGCTCGGTGCCCACACTGGGGATAAAGTGGGGGGACACACTGTGGGGGTGATGTAGAGGGAGCTCCACACCTTGACTGACCCGTGTCCCGGGAGCGCTCGGTGCCCACACTGGGGATAAAGTGGGGGGATACACTGTGGGGGTGATGTAGAGGGAGCTCCACACCGTGTCTGACCCGTGTCCCGGGAGCTCTCGGTGCCCACACTGGGGATAAAGTGCGGGGACACACTGTGGTGGTGATGTAGAGGGAGCTCCACACCGTGTCTGACCCGTGTCCCGGGAGCGCTCGGTGTCCACACTGGGGATAAAGTGGGGGGACACACTGTGGGGGTGATGTAGAGGGAGCTCCACACCGTGTCTGACCCGTGTCCCGGGAGCGCTCGGTGTCCACACTGGGGATAAAGTGGGGGGACACACCGTGGGGTTGATGTAGAGTGAGCTCCACACCGTGTCTGACCCGTGTCCCGGGAGCGCTCGGTGTCCACACTGGGGATAAAGTGGGGGGACACACTGTGGGGGTGATGTAGAGGGAGCTCCACATCGTCTCTGACCTGTGTCCCGGGAGCGCTCGATGTCACCACTGGGGATAAAGTGGGGGACACACTGTGGGGGTGATGTAGAGGGAGCTCCACACCGTGTCTGACCCGTGTCCCAGGAGCACTCGGTGCCCACACTGGGGTAAAGTGGGGGGGACACACTGTGGGGGTGATGTAGAGGGAGCTCCACACCGTGTCTTGACCCGTTTCCCGGGACCGCTCGGTGCCCACACTGGGGATAACGTGGGGGGACACACTGTGGGGGTGATGTAGAGGGAGCTCCACACCGTGTTTTGACCCGTTTCCCGGGACCGCTCGGTGCCCACACTGGGGATAATGTGGGGGGACACACTGTGGGGGTGATGTAGAGGGAGCTCCACACCGTGTCTGACCCGTGTCCAGGGAGCGCTCGGTGCCCACACTGGGGATAAAGTGGGGAGACACACTATGCGGGTGATGTACAGGGTGCTCCACACCATGTCTGACACGTGTCCCGGGAGCGCTCGGTGCCCACACTGGGGATAAAGTTGGGGGACACACTGTGGGGTGATGTAGAGGGAGCTCCACACCGTGTCTGACCCGTGTCCCGGAAGTGCTCGGTGCCCACACTGGGGATAAAGTGGGGGGACACTGTGGGGGTGATGTAGAGGGAGCTCCACACCGTGTCTGACTCGTGTCCCGGGAGCGCTCGGTGTCCACACTGGGGATAAAGTGGGGGGACACTTTGTGGGGATGATGTAGAGGGAGTTCCAAACCGTGTCTGACCCGTGTCCCGGAAGCGCTCGGTGTCCACACTGGGGATAAAGTGGGGGGAACAAACTGTGGGGGTGATGTAGAGGCAGCTCCACACCGTGTCTGTCCCGTGTCCCGGGAGCGCTCGTTGTCACCACTGGGGATAAAGTGGGGGACACACTGTGGGGGTGATGTAGTGGGAGCTCCACACCGTGTCTGACCCGTGTCCCAGGAGCACTCGGTGCCCACACTGGGGTAAAGTAGGGGGGACACACTGTGGGGGTGATGTAGAGGGAGCTCCACACAGTGTCTGACCCGTGTCTCGGGAACGCTCGGTGTCCACACTGGGCATAAAGTGGGGGGACACACTGTGGGGGTAATGTAGAGGGAGCTCCACACCGTGTCTGACCCGTGTCCTGGGAGCGCTCGGTGCCCACACTGGGGATAAAGTGGGGGGACACACTGTGGCGGTGATGAAGAGGGAGCTCCACACCGTGTCTGACTCGTGTCCCGGGAGCGCTCGGTGTTCACAATGGGGATAGAGTGGGGTGGCCACACTGTGAGGGTGATGTAGAGGGAGCTCCACACCGTTCTGACCCGTGTCCCGGGAGCGCTCGGTGTCCACACTGGGGATAAAGTGGGGGGACACACTGTGGGGTGATGTAGAGGGAGCTCCCCACCGTGTCTGGCCCGTGTCCCGGGAGCGCTCGATGCCCACACTGAGGATAAAGTGGGGGGACACACTGTGGGGGTGATGCAGAGGGAGCTCCACACCGTGTCTGACCCGTGTCCCGGGAACGTTCGGTGCCCAGACTGGGGATAAAGTGGGGGGACACACTGTGGCGGTGATGTAGAGGGAGCTCCACACCGTGTCTGACCCGTGTCCCGGGAGCGCTTGGTGCCCACACTGGGGATAAAGTGGGGGGACACACTGTGGGGGTGATGTAGAGGGAGCTCCACACCGTGTCTGACTCGTGTCCCGGGAGCGCTCGGTTTTCGCACTGGGGATAGAGTGGGGTGGCCACACTGCGGGGGTGATGTAGAGGGAGCTCCACACCGTGTCTGACCCGTGTCCCGGGAGCGCTCGGTGCCCACACTGGGGATAAAGTGGGGGGACACACTGTGGGGGTGATGTAGAGGGAGCTCCACACCGTGTCTGACTCGTGTCCCGGGAGCGCTCGGTGTCCACACTTGGGATAAAGTTGGGGGACTCTCTGTGGGGATGATGTAGAGGGAGCTCCACACCGTGTCTGACCCGTGTCCCGGGAGCGCTCGGTGCCCACACTGGGGATAAAGTGGGGGGACACACTGTGGGGGTGATGTAGAGGGAGCTCCACACCGTGTCTGACCCGTGTCCCGGGAGCGCTCAGTGCCCATACTGGGGATAAAGTGGGGGGGTGGCCACACTGTGAGGGTGATGTAGAGGGAGCTCCACACCGTTCTGACCCGTGTCCCGGGAGCGCTCGGTGTCCACACTGGGGATAAAGTGGGGGGACACACTGTGGGGTGATGTAGAGGGAGCTCCCCACCGTGTCTGGCCCGTGTCCCGGGAGCGCTCGATGCCCACACTGGGGATAAAGTGGGGGGACACACTGTGGGGGTGATGTAGAGGGAGCTCCACACCGTGTCTGACCCGTGTCCTGGGAACGTTCGGTGCCCAGACTGGGGATAAAGTGGGGGGACACACTGTGGCGGTGATGTAGAGGGAGCTCCACACCGTGTCTGACCCGTGTCCCGGGAGCGCTCGGTACCCACACTGGGGATAAAGTAGGGGGACACACTGTTGGGGTGATATAGAGGGCGCTCCACACCGTGTCTGACTCGTGTCCCGGGAGCGCTCGGTGTTCGCACTGGGGATAGAGTGGGGTGGCCACACTGTGGGTGTGATGTAGAGGGAGCTCCACACCGTGTCTGACCCGTGTCCCGGGAGCGCTCGGTGTCCACACTGGGGATAAAGTGGGGGGACTCACTGTGGGGGTGATGTAGAGGGAGCTCCACACCGTGTCTGACCCGTGTCCCGGGAGCGCTCGGTGTCCACACTGGGCATAAAGTGGGGGGACACACTGTGGGGGTAATGTAGAGGGAGCTCCACACCGTGTCTGACCCGTGTCCTGGGAGCGCTCGGTGCCCACACTGGGGATAAAGTGGGGGGACACACTGTGGCGGTGATGAAGAGGGAGCTCCACACCATGTCTGACTCGTGTCCCGGGAGCGCTCGGTGTTCACAATGGGGATAGAGTGGGGTGGCCACACTGTGAGGGTGATGTAGAGGGAGCTCCACACCGTTCTGACCCGTGTCCCGGGAGCGCTCGGTGTCCACACTGGGGATAAAGTGGGGGGACACACTGTGGGGTGATGTAGAGGGAGCTCCCCACCGTGTCTGGCCCGTGTCCCGGGAGCGCTCGGTGTCCACACTGGGGATAAAGTGGGGGGACACACTGTGGGGGTGAGGTAGAGGGAGCTCCACACCGTGTCCGACCCGTGTCCCAGGAGCACTCGGTGCCCACACTGTGGATAAAATGGGGGGACACACTGTGGGGGTGATGTAGAGGGAGCTCCACACCGTGTCTGACCCGTGTCCCGGGAGCGCTCGGTGCCCACACTGGGGATAAAGTGGGGGGACACACTGTGGGGGTGATGTAGAGGGAGCTCCACACCCTGTCTGACTCGTGTCCCGGGAGCGCTCGGTGTCCACACTTGGGATAAAGTGGGGGGACTCTCTGTGGGTGTGATGTAGAGGGAGCTCCACACTGTGTCTGACCCGTGTCCCGGGAGCGCTCGGTGCCCACACTGGGGATAAAGTGGGGGGACACACTGTGGGGGTGATGTAGAGGGAGCTCCACACCTTGACTGACCCGTGTCCCGGGAGCGCTCGGTGCCCACACTGGGGATAAAGTGGGGGGATACACTGTGGGGGTGATGTAGAGGGAGCTCCACACCGTGTCTGACCCGTGTCCCGGGAGCTCTCGGTGCCCACACTGGGGATAAAGTGCGGGGACACACTGTGGTGGTGATGTAGAGGGAGCTCCACACCGTGTCTGACCTGTGTCCCGGGAGCGCTCGATGTCACCACTGGGGATAAAGTGGGGGACACACTGTGGGGGTGATGTAGAGGGAGCTCCACACCGTGTCTGACCCGTGTCCCAGGAGCACTCGGTGCCCACACTGGGGTAAAGTGGGGGGGACACACTGTGGGGGTGATGTAGAGGGAGCTCCACACCGTGTCTTGACCCGTTTCCCGGGACCGCTCGGTGCCCACACTGGGGATAACGTGGGGGGACACACTGTGGGGGTGATGTAGAGGGAGCTCCACACCGTGTTTTGACCCGTTTCCCGGGACCGCTCGGTGCCCACACTGGGGATAATGTGGGGGGACACACTGTGGGGGTGATGTAGAGGGAGCTCCACACCGTGTCTGACCCGTGTCCAGGGAGCGCTCGGTGCCCACACTGGGGATAAAGTGGGGAGACACACTATGCGGGTGATGTACAGGGTGCTCCACACCATGTCTGACACGTGTCCCGGGAGCGCTCGGTGCCCACACTGGGGATAAAGTTGGGGGACACACTGTGGGGTGATGTAGAGGGAGCTCCACACCGTGTCTGACCCGTGTCCCGGAAGTGCTCGGTGCCCACACTGGGGATAAAGTGGGGGGACACTGTGGGGGTGATGTAGAGGGAGCTCCACACCGTGTCTGACTCGTGTCCCGGGAGCGCTCGGTGTCCACACTGGGGATAAAGTGGGGGGACACTTTGTGGGGATGATGTAGAGGGAGTTCCAAACCGTGTCTGACCCGTGTCCCGGAAGCGCTCGGTGTCCACACTGGGGATAAAGTGGGGGGAACAAACTGTGGGGGTGATGTAGAGGCAGCTCCACACCGTGTCTGTCCCGTGTCCCGGGAGCGCTCGTTGTCACCACTGGGGATAAAGTGGGGGACACACTGTGGGGGTGATGTAGTGGGAGCTCCACACCGTGTCTGACCCGTGTCCCAGGAGCACTCGGTGCCCACACTGGGGTAAAGTAGGGGGGACACACTGTGGGGGTGATGTAGAGGGAGCTCCACACAGTGTCTGACCCGTGTCTCGGGAACGCTCGGTGTCCACACTGGGCATAAAGTGGGGGGACACACTGTGGGGGTAATGTAGAGGGAGCTCCACACCGTGTCTGACCCGTGTCCTGGGAGCGCTCGGTGCCCACACTGGGGATAAAGTGGGGGGACACACTGTGGCGGTGATGAAGAGGGAGCTCCACACCGTGTCTGACTCGTGTCCCGGGAGCGCTCGGTGTTCACAATGGGGATAGAGTGGGGTGGCCACACTGTGAGGGTGATGTAGAGGGAGCTCCACACCGTTCTGACCCGTGTCCCGGGAGCGCTCGGTGTCCACACTGGGGATAAAGTGGGGGGACACACTGTGGGGTGATGTAGAGGGAGCTCCCCACCGTGTCTGGCCCGTGTCCCGGGAGCGCTCGATGCCCACACTGAGGATAAAGTGGGGGGACACACTGTGGGGGTGATGCAGAGGGAGCTCCACACCGTGTCTGACCCGTGTCCCGGGAACGTTCGGTGCCCAGACTGGGGATAAAGTGGGGGGACACACTGTGGCGGTGATGTAGAGGGAGCTCCACACCGTGTCTGACCCGTGTCCCGGGAGCGCTTGGTGCCCACACTGGGGATAAAGTGGGGGGACACACTGTGGGGGTGATGTAGAGGGAGCTCCACACCGTGTCTGACTCGTGTCCCGGGAGCGCTCGGTTTTCGCACTGGGGATAGAGTGGGGTGGCCACACTGCGGGGGTGATGTAGAGGGAGCTCCACACCGTGTCTGACCCGTGTCCCGGGAGCGCTCGGTGCCCACACTGGGGATAAAGTGGGGGGACACACTGTGGGGGTGATGTAGAGGGAGCTCCACACCGTGTCTGACTCGTGTCCCGGGAGCGCTCGGTGTCCACACTTGGGATAAAGTTGGGGGACTCTCTGTGGGGATGATGTAGAGGGAGCTCCACACCGTGTCTGACCCGTGTCCCGGGAGCGCTCGGTGCCCACACTGGGGATAAAGTGGGGGGACACACTGTGGGGGTGATGTAGAGGGAGCTCCACACCGTGTCTGACCCGTGTCCCGGGAGCGCTCAGTGCCCATACTGGGGATAAAGTGGGGGGGTGGCCACACTGTGAGGGTGATGTAGAGGGAGCTCCACACCGTTCTGACCCGTGTCCCGGGAGCGCTCGGTGTCCACACTGGGGATAAAGTGGGGGGACACACTGTGGGGTGATGTAGAGGGAGCTCCCCACCGTGTCTGGCCCGTGTCCCGGGAGCGCTCGATGCCCACACTGGGGATAAAGTGGGGGGACACACTGTGGGGGTGATGTAGAGGGAGCTCCACACCGTGTCTGACCCGTGTCCTGGGAACGTTCGGTGCCCAGACTGGGGATAAAGTGGGGGGACACACTGTGGCGGTGATGTAGAGGGAGCTCCACACCGTGTCTGACCCGTGTCCCGGGAGCGCTCGGTACCCACACTGGGGATAAAGTAGGGGGACACACTGTTGGGGTGATATAGAGGGCGCTCCACACCGTGTCTGACTCGTGTCCCGGGAGCGCTCGGTGTTCGCACTGGGGATAGAGTGGGGTGGCCACACTGTGGGTGTGATGTAGAGGGAGCTCCACACCGTGTCTGACCCGTGTCCCGGGAGCGCTCGGTGTCCACACTGGGGATAAAGTGGGGGGACTCACTGTGGGGGTGATGTAGAGGGAGCTCCACACCGTGTCTGACCCGTGTCCCGGGAGCGCTCGGTGTCCACACTGGGCATAAAGTGGGGGGACACACTGTGGGGGTAATGTAGAGGGAGCTCCACACCGTGTCTGACCCGTGTCCTGGGAGCGCTCGGTGCCCACACTGGGGATAAAGTGGGGGGACACACTGTGGCGGTGATGAAGAGGGAGCTCCACACCATGTCTGACTCGTGTCCCGGGAGCGCTCGGTGTTCACAATGGGGATAGAGTGGGGTGGCCACACTGTGAGGGTGATGTAGAGGGAGCTCCACACCGTTCTGACCCGTGTCCCGGGAGCGCTCGGTGTCCACACTGGGGATAAAGTGGGGGGACACACTGTGGGGTGATGTAGAGGGAGCTCCCCACCGTGTCTGGCCCGTGTCCCGGGAGCGCTCGATGCCCACACTGGGGATAAAGTGGGGGGACACACTGTGGGGGTGATGCAGAGGGAGCTCCACACCGTGTCTGACCCGTGTCCCGGGAACGTTCGGTGCCCAGACTGGGGATAAAGTGGGGTACACACTGTGGCGGTGATGTAGAGGGAGCTCCACACCGTGTCTGACCCGTGTCCCGGGAGCGCTCGGTGCCCACACTGGGGATAAAGTGGGGGGACACACTGTGGGGGTGATGTAGAGGGAGCTCCACACCGTGTCTGACTCGTGTCCCGGGAGCGCTCGGTGTTCGCACTGGGGATAGAGTGGGGTGGCCACACTGTGGGGGTGATGTAGAGGGAGCTCCACACCGTGTCTGACCCGTGTCCCGGGAGCGCTCGGTGCCCACACTGGGGATAAAGTGGGGGGACACACTGTGGGGGTGATGTAGAGGGAGCTCCACACCGTGTCTGACTCGTGTCCCGGGAGCGCTCGGTGTCCACACTTGGGATAAAGTTGGGGGACTCTCTGTGGGGATGATGTAGAGGGAGCTCCACACCGTGTCTGAACCGTGTCCCGGGAGCGCTCGGTGCCCACACTGGGGATAAAGTGGGGGGACACACTGTGGGGGTGATGTAGAGGGAGCTCCACACCGTGTCTGACCCGTGTCCCGGGAGCGCTCAGTGCCCATACTGGGGATAAAGTGGGGGGGTGGCCACACTGTGAGGGTGATGTAGAGGGAGCTCCACACCGTTCTGTCCCGTGTCCCAGGAGCGCTCGGTGTCCACACTGGGGATAAAGTGGGGGGACACACTGTGGGGTGATGTAGAGGGAGCTCCCCACCGTGTCTGTCCCGTGTCCCGGGAGCGCTCGATGCCCACACTGGGGATAAAGTGGGGGGACACACTGTGGGGGTGATGCAGAGGGAGCTCCACACCGTGTCTGACCCGTGTCCCGGGAACGTTCGGTGCCCAGACTGGGGATAAAGTGGGGGGACACACTGTGGCGGTGATGTAGAGGGAGCTCCACACCGTGTCTGACCCGTGTCCCGGGAGCGCTCGGTACCCACACTGGGGATAAAGTAGGGGGACACACTGTTGGGGTGATATAGAGGGCGCTCCACACCGTGTCTGACTCGTGTCCCGGGAGCGCTTGGTGTTCGCACTGGGGATAGAGTGTGGTGGCCACACTGTGGGGGTGATGTAGAGGGAGCCCCACACCGTGTCTGACCCGTGTCCCGGGAGCGCTCGGTGCCCACACTGGGGATAAAGTGGGGGGACACACTGTGGGGGTGATGTAGAGGGAGTTCCACACCGTGTCTGACCCGTGTCCCAGGAGCACTCGGTGCCCACACTGGGGTAAAGTGGGGGGGACACACTGTGGGGGTGATGTAGTGGGAGCTCCACACCGTGTCTTGACCCGTTTCCCGGGACCGCTTGGTGCCCACACTGGGGATAACGTGGGGGGACACACTGTGGGGGTGATGTAGAGGGAGCTCCACACCGTGTCTTGACCCGTTTCTCGGGACCGCTCGGTGCCCACACTGGGGATAACGTGGGGGGACACACTGTGGGGGTGATGTAGAGGGAGCTCCACACCGTGTCTGACCCGTGTCCCGGGAGCGCTCGGTGCCCACACTGGGGATAAAGTTGGGGGACACACTGTGGGGGTGATGTAGAGGGAGCTCCACACCGTGTCTGACCCGTGTCCCGGAAGCGCTCGGTGCCCACACTGGGGATAAAGTGGGGGGATACTGTGGGGGTGATGTAGAGGGTGCTCCACACCGTGTCTGACTCGTGTCCCGGGAGCGCTCGGTGTCCACACTGTGGATAAAGTGGGGGGACACACACTGTGGGGATGATGTAGAGGGAGTTCCACACCGTGTCTGACCCGTGTCCCGGGAGCGCTCGGTGCCCACACTGGGGATAAAGTGGGGGACACACTGTGGGGGTGATGTAGAGGGAGCTCCACACCGTGTCTGACCCGTGTCCCAGGAGCACTCGGTGCCCACACTGGGGTAAAGTAGGGGGGACACACTGTGGGGGTGATGTAGAGGGAGCTCCACACAGTGTCTGACCCGTGTCCCGGGAACGCTCGGTGTCCACACTGGGGATAAAGTGGGGGGACACACTGTGGGGGTGATGTAGAGGGAGCTCCACACCGTGTCTGACCCGTGTCCCGGGAGCGCTCGGTGTCCACACTGGGGATAAAGTGGGGGGACACACTGTGGGGGTGATGTAGAGGCAGCTCCACACCGTGTCTGTCCCGTGTCCCGGGAACGCTCGGTGTCCACACTGGGGATAAAGTGGGGGACACACTGTGGGGGTGATGTAGAGGGAGCTCCACACCGTGTCTGACCCGTGTCCCGGGAGCGCTCGGTGCCCACACTGGGGTTAAAGTGGGGGGACACACTGTGGGGGTGATGTAGAGGCAGCTCCACACCGTGTCTGTCCCGTGTCCCGGGAACGCTCGGTGTCCACACTGGGGATAAAGTGGGGGACACACTGTGGGGGTGATGTAGAGGGAGCTCCACACCGTGTCTGACCCGTGTCCCAGGAGCACTCGGTGCCCACACTGGGGTAAAGTGGGGGGACTCACTGTGGGGGTGATGTGTAGTGAGCTGTCTTGCTCTGTACCTTTCCATTTGGTCTCTGACCTCTTGTCCGAAACTTCTAGTGATATCCAGCAGATGAAGAACGCTGCGGGACCGAACAAGAGAGCCCCAGCTGATGAAGATGATGACTTTGAGGTCGTTCCAGTGAAGAAATGTGGTGAGTTATAAAACCCAGACTGTAATCCAATCCCAAATATAAATTATATATAAACCCCCTGAACCCCCTGATCAGATCCCAGCCTGTCACCCACTCCCGGGGATCTGTTATTCTATATATAAACCCCCTGAACCCCTGGATCAGATCCCAGCCTGTCACCCCTCCCGGGGATCTGTTATTCTATATATAAACCCCCTGAACCCCTGGATCAGATCCCAGCCTGTAACCCACTCCCGGGGGTCTGTTATTCTATATATAAACCCCCTGAACCCCTGGATCAGATCTCAGCCTGTCACCCACTCCTGGGGATCTGTTATTCTATATATAAACCCCCTGAATCCCTGGATCAGATCCTAGCCTGTCACCCACTCCCGGGGATCTGTTATTCTATATATAAACCCCCTGATCAGATCCCAGCCTGTCACCCACTCCCGGGGATCTGTTATTCTATATATAAACCCCCTGATCAGATCCTAGCCTGTCACCCACTCCCGGGGATCTGTTATTCTATATATAAACCCCCTGATCAGATCCCAGCCTGTCACCCACTCCTGGTGATCTGTTATTCTATATATAAACCCCCTGAACCCCTGGATCAGATCCCAGCCTGTCACCCACTCCCGGCGATCTGTTATTCTATATATAAACCCCCTGAACCCCTGGATCAGATCCCAGCCTGTCACCCACTCCCGGGGATCTGTTATTCTATATATAAACCCCCTGAACCCCTGGATCAGATCCCAGCCTGTTAGCCGCTCCCGGGGATCTGTTATTCTATATATAAACGCCCTGAACCCCTGGATCAGATCCCAGCCTGTAACCCACTCCCGGGGATCTGTTATTCTATATATAAACCCTCTGAACCCCCGGATCAGATCCCAGCCTGTAACCCACTCCCGGGGTTCAGTTATTGCATCTATCGAATCCCTGGATCAGATCCCAGCCTGTAACCCACTCTCGGGGATCTGTTATTCTATATATACACCTCCTGAACCCCTGGATCAGATCCCAGCCTGTTACCCACTCCCGGGGGTCTGTTATTCTATATATAAACCCCCTGAACCCCTGGATCAGATCCCAGCCTGTCACCCACTCCCGGGGGTCTGTTATTCTATATATACACCTCCTGAACCCCTGGATCAGATCCCAGCCTGTCACCCTCTCCCGGGGATCTGTTATTCTATATATAAACCCCCTGAACCCCTGGATCAGATCCCAGCCTGTCACCCACTCCCGGGGATCTATTATTCTATATATAAACCCCCTGAACCCCTGGATCAGATCCCAGCCTGTCACCCACTCCCGGGGATCTGTTATTCTATATATAAACCCCCTGAACCCCTGGATCAGATCCCAGCCTGTCACCCACTCCCGGGGATCTGTTATTGTATATATAAACCCCCTGAACCCCTGGATCAGATCCCAGCCTGTCACCCACTCCCGGGGTCTGTTATTCTATATATAAACCCCCTGAACCCCTGGATCAGATCCCAGCCTGTCACCCACTCCCGGGGATCAGTTATTCTATATATAAACCTCCCGAACCCCTGGATCAGATCCCAGCCTGTCACCCACTCCCGGGGATCTGTTATTCTATATATAATCCCCCTGAACCCCTGGATGAGATCCCAGCCTGTAACCCACTCCCGGGTATCTGTTATTCTGTATATAAACCCCCTGAACCCCTGGATCAGATCCCAGCCTGTCACCCACTCCCGGGGATCTGTTATTCTATATATAAACCCCCTGAACCCCTGGATCAGATCCCAGCCTGTCACCCACTCCCGGGGTTCTGTTATTCTGTATATAATCCCCCTGACCCCCTGGATCAGATCCCAGCCTGTAACCCACTCCCGGGGATCTGTTATTCGATATATAAACCCTGTGAACCTTGGATCAGATCCCAGCCTGTCACCCACTCTCGGGGATCTGTTATTCTATATATAAACCTCCCGAACCCCTGGATCAGATCCCAGCCTGTCACCCACTCCCGGGGATCTGTTATTCTATATATAAACCTCCTGAACCTCTGGATCAGATCCCAGCCTGTCACCCACTCCCGGGGATCTGTTATTCTATATATAAACCCCCTGAACCCCTGGATCAGATCCCAGCCTGTCACCCACTCCTGGGGATCTGTTATTCTATATATAAACCTGCTGAATCCCTGGATCGGATCCCAGCCTGTAACCCACTCCCGGGGATCTGTTATTTCACATATAACCTCCCCGGATCGGATCCCAGCCTCTCTCTCACCCACTCCCGGTGATGGGTCAATCTCGATACACTGTATAATGACATTAACTGTGGTGGCTGTGAGAAGTTTCTAAGCCTTGTCTGCCCACTGAAATCAGGTCGAGTCCTCGATGCCGAAGGCCTGGCCCTGGGCACGGCCATTGCAACGTCAAGGAAGAGGGCGCGAAACCTGGTGGATGACTCCTTCAACAGGTGAGGGAGAGGGACGAGAGGTTTGCAGCCAGGAGCTGCTGGCCGAGGAGGGGGGTGGGTGTTGTGGACGAGGGAGGGAGCGCGCGCCTCCACTGACTCCTTCCCTCACCCCTCAGGTACGCATTCGAGGATCCAGAGGGGACCCTGCCCGACTGGTTCGTGGACAACGAGCACAAGTACCGCCAGCGGCCGGCGCCCTTCGATCCCGCCATGGCCGCCGAGTTCCGCCGGCGCTGGGCCGAGATCAACGCCCGGCCCATCAAGAAGGTCGCCGAGGCCAAGGCCCGCAAGAAACGCCGGGTACGTGACCCCCGACACTCCCCCATCTGTCGCCCCGACCCTCTCCCCGTTCCCCCGTCCATCACACATTCTGACCGGTCTCCTTCCGTCCCCACTCCACCCTGCAGTTCCTGAGGAAGATGGAGCAGCTGAAGAGGAAAGCCGAGGCAGTGGTGAACACCGTTGACATTTCCGAGCGGGAGAAGATGGCCCAGATGAGAAGGTGAGGGTCCGCTTCAGACCTCTTCCCCCACCCCGGTTTTCGTCCCCTCGCGGTCTGCCCCTTGGTCCCCACTGTCATGAGATTCACCATCCCCTCACGGTCCGACCCTCAATCCCCTCCCCCCATTCCGTGACTGACCATCCCCTCGTGGTCCGTCCCTCATTACTCTCCCCCGTCCCTATTTACAGTCCCCTCACGGTCCGACCCTCAATCCCCTCCCCCCCATTCCGTGACTGACCATCCCCTCATGGTCCGTCCCTCATTACCCTCCCCCTGTCCCTATTTACAGTCCCCTCACGGTCCGACCCTCAATCCCCTCCCCCCATTCTGTGACTGACCATCCCCTCACGGTCCGACCCTCAATCCCCTCCCCCCATTCCGAGACTGACAGTCCCCTCACGGTCCGACCCTCAATCCCCTCCCCCCAATCCGTGACTGACCATCCCCTCATGGTCCGTCCCTCAATCCCCTCCCCCCATTCCGTGACTGACCATCCCCTCGTGGTCCGTCCCTCAATTCCTTCCCCCCATTCCGTGACTGACCATCCCCTCACGGTCCGACCCTCAATCCCCTCCCCCCATTCCGTGACTGACCATCCCCTCACAGTCTGTCCCTCAATCCCCTCCCCCCATTCTGTGACTGACCATCCCCTCACGGTCCGACCCTCAATCCCCTCCCCCCATTCCGTGACTGACCATCCCCTCACAGTCCGACCCTCAATCCCCTCCCCCCCCATTCCGAGACTGACAGTCCCCTCACGGTCCGACCCTCAATCCCCTCCCCCCATTCCGAGACTGACAGTCCCCTCACGGTCCGACCCTCAATCCCCTCCCCCCATTCCGAGACTGACAGTCCCCTCACGGTACGACCCTCAATCCCCTCCCCCCATTCCGTGACTGACCATCCCCTCACAGTCCGACCCTCAATCCCCTCCCCCCCATTCCGAGACTGACAGTCCTCTCACGGTCCGACCCTCAATCCCCTCCCCCCCATTCCGTGACTGACCATCCCCTGATGGTCCGACCCTCAATCCCCTCCCCCCATTCCGTGACTGACCATCCCCTCACGGTCCGACCCTCAATCCTCTCCCCTGTCCCCAGACTGACTGTCCCCTCACAGTCTGTCCCTTGACCTCCTCTCCCTCTCACCTCGCCATTGCTCCTGACCACCTCCCTCCCCTTCTGCCTTGACAGCATCTACAAGAAGGCTGGGCTCGGCCGCGAGAAGCGGGAGGTCACATACGTGGTGTCGAAGAAGGCGTCTGGCCGGCGGTTGGGGCGACCGGCGGGGGTGAAGGGCAAATACCGGATGGTGGACCCCCGCATGAAAAAGGACAGCCGGGCGGGGGGAAAGGAGGCTGGGGGCAAGAGGAAGGGGCGCAAGTAGAGGGGACTTCGCCCCTCCCGTCCCCTCTTTTACGTGTACAGAGACACCCCCCCTTTTTTTTGCAATAAATGTCTGCGCTGTGCTGGTTACACGGTGCCTCAGACGACTCCCGGTGCTCGCGTCTCCTTCTCAGCTGCCCGGCCAGGTCGAGGGGGCGGGGAGGGTGGGAACAGCAACACCCTCCCCACCGAACTCTCACTCTTCCCTTCCCCCAATTGGCAGCTGTAAACTCCCCCTCCCGGGCCCACCGTTTCCCTATCGCCGCCTCTGTCACCTCCCCAACCCCCCCCCCGATTTCCGAAACGCCCCACCCCGTTTCCACCAACCCCTCCCCAGTTTGGCAACCCCAGCCCCTCACAGAGGGTGTGGGTTTGCGGTGGGCGACATAAAGGAAGAGGAAGGAAGACTGCCATTGGTCTGAAGTTCAGGAAACTTTATTTCATACCAAACAGCGAGAGGGGAGAGTGCGCGCGTGTGTGTGTGTGTTAGTCAAGCACGAAGAGGCTGAATGTCTGTATCTGTGGGCGTGAAGAGGCTGGAGGTCTGTATCTGTGGGCGGGAGGAGGCTGGAGGTCTGTATCTGTGGGCGTGAAGGGGCTGGAGGTCTGTATCTGTGGGCGGGAAGAGGCTGGAGGTCTGTATCTGTGGGCGGGAGGAGGCTGGAGGTCTGTATCTGTGGGCGGGAGGAGGCTGGAGGTCTGTATCTGTGGGCGTGAAGAGGCTGGAGGTCTGTATCTGTGGGTGGGAGGAGGCTGGAGGTCTGTATCTGTGGGCGTGAAGAGGCTGGAGGTCTGTATCTGTGGGCGGGAAGAGGCTGGAGGTCTGTATCTGTGGGCGTGAAGAGGCTGGAGGTCTGTATCTGTGGGCGGGAAGAGGCTGGAGGTCTGTATCTGTGGGCGGGAAGAGGCTGGAGGTCTGTATCTGTGGGCGGGAAGAGGTTGGAAGTCTTCTTGAGGGGGACTGTTGAACTGGTCATGGTCTGAGTGTGTGTGAGTGAGCGAGGGGCCCAGTGGCCTCTATCTCTGTCCCAGGCCCTTCTTGAGAGAGATGATTGAACAGAGAGTGGTCAGTGTGTGTGTGTGGAGTGCACTAGCCTCGATCTCTCTGTCCCTCCCACTCTCGGAGTTGGTCGGAATCTCTCCCCCCCCTCCGGTGGCTGCTGGGCCGGAGGGTCACTGCTTCCCGTTGCCGTTGATGGGCCGCTTGGTGTGGGCGTCGCTTTGCAGGTATTTGCTGAGCGCCGGGCGCGAGGTCACCCGCTGGTAGTAGGCCTTCAGCAGGGGCTGCCCCTCCAGGCACGAGGGCGCCAGAGTCTGCAGGTTCCCCAGCAGGTCGGTCAGGTTGTAGTCGGCGTAGCAGATCTGGGGGGGGGGGGGGGAAGAAAACGCAGGGGGAGAATCAGACAGAGAGCTCACCAGAGTCAGGCGTATCACACCACACCCCACTTTATCCCCAGTGTGGGCACCGAGCGCTCCCGGGACACGGGTCAGACATGGTGTGGAGCTCCCTCTACGTCACCCCCACAGTGTGTCCCCCCACTTTATCCCCAGTGTGGACACCGAGTGCTCCCGGGTCACGGGTCAGACATGGTGTGGAGCTCCCTCTACGTCACCCCCACAGTGTGTCCCCCCACTTTATCCCCAGTGTGGACACCGAGCGCTCCCGGGACACGGGTCAGACACGGTGTGGAGCTCCCTCTACATCACCCCCACAGTGTCCCCCCACTTTATCCCCAGTGTGGACACCGAGCGCTCCCGGGACACGGGTCAGACACGGTGTGGAGCTCCCTCTACATCACCCCCACAGTGTGTCTCCCCACTTTATCCCCAGTGTGGACACCGAGCGCTCCCGGGACACGGGTCAGACACGGTGTGGAGCTCCCTCTACATCACCCCCACAGTGTGTCTCCCCACTTTATCCCCAGTGTGGACACCGAGCGGTCCCGGGACACGGGTCAGACACGGTGTGGAGCTCCCTCTACATCACCCCCACAGTGTGTCTCCCCACTTTATCCCCATTCTGGACACCGAGCGCTCCCGGGACACGGGTCAGACACGGTGTGGAGCTCCCTCTACATCACGCCCACAGTGTTCCCCCCCCACGTTATCCCCAGTGTGGGCACCGAGCGCTCCCGGGACACGGGTCAGACACGGTGTGGAGCCTCCCTCTACATCACCCCCACAGTGTGTCTCCCCACTTTATCCCCAGTGTGGACACCGAGCAGTCCCGGGACACGGGTCAGACACGGTGTGGAGCTCCCTCTACATCACCCCCACAGTGTGTCTCCCCACTTTATCCCCATTCTGGACACCGAGCGCTCCCGGGACACGGGTCAGACACGGTGTGGAGCTCCCTCTACATCACGCCCACAGTGTTCCCCCCCCACGTTATCCCCAGTGTGGGCACCGAGCGCTCCCGGGACACGGGTCAGACATGGTGTGGAGCTCCCTCTACATCACCCCCACAGTGTGTCCCCCCACTTTATCCCCAGTGTGGGCACCGAGCGCTCCCGGGACACGGGTCAGACACGGTGTGGAGCTCCCTCTACATCACCCCCACAGTGTGTCCCCCCACTTTATCCCCAGTGTGGACACCGAGCGCTCCCGGGACACGGGTCAGACACGGTGTGGAGCTCCCTCTACATCACCCCCACAGTGTCCCCCCACTTTATCCCCAGTGTGGACACCGAGCGCTCCCGGGACACGGGTCAGACACGGTGTGGAGCTCCCTCTACATCACCCCCACAGTGTGTCCCCCCCCACTTTATCCCCAGTGTGGACACCGAGCACTCCCGGGACACGGGTCAGACACGGTGTGGAGCTCCCTCTACATCACCCCCCCAGTGTCCCCCCCCACATTAACCCCAGTGTGGGCACCGAGCGCTCCCGGGACACGGGTCAGACACGGTGTGGAGCTCCCTCTACATCACCCCCACAGTGTGTCTCCCCACTTTATCCCCAGTGTGGACACCGAGCGGTCCCGGGACACGGGTCAGACACGGTGTGGAGCTCCCTCTACATCACCCCCACAGTGTGTCTCCCCACTTTATCCCCAGTGTGGACACCGAGCGCTCCCGGGACACGGGTCAGACACGGTGTGGAGCTCCCTCTACATCACCCCCACAGTGTGTCTCCCCACTTTATCCCCAGTGTGGACACCGAGCGGTCCCGGGACACGGGTCAGACACGGTGTGGAGCTCCCTCTACATCACCCCCACAGTGTGTCTCCCCACTTTATCCCCATTCTGGACACCGAGCGCTCCCGGGACACGGGTCAGACACGGTGTGGAGCTCCCTCTACATCATGCCCACAGTGTTCCCCCCCCACGTTATCCCCAGTGTGGGCACCGAGCGCTCCCGGGACACGGGTCAGACACGGTGTGGAGCCTCCCTCTACATCACCCCCACAGTGTGTCCCCCCACTTTATCCCCAGTGTGGACACCGAGCGCTCCCGGGTCACAGGTCAGACACGGTGTGTATCTCCCTCTACATCACCCCCACAGTGTGTCGTCCCGCCCCCACTTTACCCCCCGAGAGAGGAGTACTCCCGGGACGCCCTCCCCTCTGTCACTGACCTTCTCCCCGTGGATGAATCCAGCGCTCTGCCCCTTGTTGAACCTTTTCAGGAGTCTCTCGAACCACTTCAGTTCATCCGGGAGACTTTTGATGAAATCGGCCTTCCCGGTCTCCTGCGGGTTAAGGAAACGATCGGAGACGCTGAGCGTCGACCTTCACAATCCCCAGTCCAGCCCCCGCACCGGCCCATCTCTTCCTCCCCTCACCCCACCTTCCCCCCTCCCCAGTTCCCCACCCCTCACTCACGTAGTTCTTGTAGATGAGGGTGCCGTACTTCATTCTCAGATCCTCCACCCCGTCGTTGATCATATCGACCTCCCCGTCGGCAATGATGTCCTTCCCGTAACTCCCTGCGGGGCCCAGAGGGCAGAGGGTGTTGGGTGGTCAGGGGTCTCCCCTCCGCGCTCCCTCCCTGCTCCCGCGCGGCCCCGTTTCCTGCCCCCCTCCAGCCCAGCCGCCCTTTTCCCGTCGGCCTCTCCACCCCGCCAAGCGAGGGACAGGAGGAGGGGTATGTGTGTCTGTGTGTGAGTGTGCATGTGAGTGTGAGTGTGCGTCTGTGTGTGTGCGTGTGTGTGTCTCTGTGAGTGTCTGTGAGTGTGAGTGTGTGTGTGTGTGTGTGTGTGTGTCTGTGTGTGAGTGTGTGTGTGTGTCTGTGAGTGTGTGTGTGTCTGTGAGTGTGTGTGTGTCTGTGAGTGTGTGTGTCTGTGAGTGTGTGTGTGTCTGTGTGTGTGTGTGTCTGAGTGTGTGTGTGTGTGTCTGTGTGTGCGTGTCTGAGTGTGTGTGTGTGGAGGGGGTACGGGTTGAGGGGAGAGCGGTGGGTGGGATGGGGTCCACGGGTTCACCCAGCCCCCCCGCCACCCTCTTCCCCCCCTTCCTGCGCCCTCCCTCCCATCCCCCCCCCCATCCGCCTTGCCCCCTCACCGAACTTGCGTCCCAGGTAACGGAGGATGGCGTTGGACTGGAACAGGACCAGGTCCCCGTCCTGTAGTTTCGGCAGCTGCCCGAACACCTGTGGCGGGAAAGGGAGCACCCTCTCGTCAGCAAGTTAACCCCCCCCCTCCCCGAGACCACCCTCCAGTCGGTGGCGAGGGTCAACAGACACCGAGGGCCCCTCAAAATTACACTGGAACGATTTTAAACTCGTGGCGGAACACCCCTGCAGGACCAGACCCTCCCTCTGAGCGCAGAGGGCTGACGCGGGATTCAACGGGTTGCGGGAGCTGGGCCGAGACGAGTATTACCCCCCCCCCACCTTCCCGCCCCGCAAGCTTGTAACAATAATTTATTGTTTTATGACATTGAATCGTGGCGGAGTTAGTGACACCGGAGCAACAGAAAGAGACTCCTTCGTGTCAAAGTGGAAACAGATCTCTCCAAAGTGACCCGAATTAATTACAGATTATGAAACACGAACTAATTGATGACGTAAGCATTCACCCCTTTTCAAAAGTTTGCGGTTAAACCCCCCGTATCTGGAAGGTCCAGCTGCTGGCCAGTCAGGTCCTGGCAAAATCTACACCACAGCCCAAACAACTCTGAGGAAAAGTTATTGAAAAGCACCGGTCAGGAGATGTGTACAAGAAACTTCCCAGGACACTGAATATCCCTTGGGGTATGGTGAAGTTGACCGTCAAGAAATGGGAAGAATATGGCACAGCCGTAAATCTGGCCAGGGCAGACCGTCCTCTATTCAACTAACAATGTGACTTCTAAAATCAACTGGCTGCACCAGTGGTGATTTGGGGTGTCATTTGAAAGAGGGTGAACGCTTATTCCATCAATTGTTTTCTGTATTCCTAGTTAATCTAGAGCACTTTGTGGCGATCTGTCATCACCGAGACACCGAAGAGTCTTTTTCTGTGTCACAAACGCCCAAACTAAATCCACTGTGGTTCAATGTTGTGAAACAATGAAACGGGAAAACTTCCAAATACTTACGACAGAATACTTTCCACAGGCGTTGTAGACACAGCCTTCCCCACCGTTCACAGTGTGTGTCCCACCCTCGCACCCCGAGGTCCCCCTGTCCCTCGACACTCCCCCCCCCCCCCCCCGTTCACGGTGCGTGTCCTTCCCTCGCAACCCGAGGTCCCTCTGTCCCTCGACACTCCCCACCGTTCACGGTGCATGTCCCACCCTCGTACACCGAGGTCCCCCCGTCCCACGACACTCC
>NW_026780434.1:0-35675 GCF_030144855.1 Hypanus sabinus | reverse complement strand
CACTCTCCGGATCCTACACTCACCCCCATCTCTGTCACACTCTCCGGATCCTACACACTCCCATCTCTGTCACACTCTCCGGATCCTACACCCTCCCATCTCTGTCACACTCTCCGGATCCTACACTCTCCCATCTCTGTCACACTCTCCGGATCCTAAACCCTCCCATCTCTGTCACACTCTCCGGATCCTACACTCTCCCATCTCTGTCACACTCTCGGATCCTACACACTCCCATCTCTGTCACACTCTCCGGATCCTAAACCCTCCCCATCTCTGTCACACTCTCCGGACCCTACACTCTCCCATCTCTCGTCACACTCTCCGGATCCTACACCCTCCCCATCTCTGTCACACTTTCCGGATCCTACACTCTCACCATCTCTGTCACACTCTCCGGATCCTACACACTCCCATCTCTGTCACACTCTCCGGATCCTACACCCTCCACATCTCTGTCACACTCTCTGGATCCAACCCTCTCCCCATCTCTGTCACACTCTCCGGATCCTACACCCTCCCCATCTCTGTCACACTCTCCGGATCCTACACCCTCCCATCTCTGTCACACTCTCCAGATCCTACACTCTCCCCATCTCTGTCACACTCTCCGGATCCTACACTCTCACATCTCTGTCACACTCTCCGGATCCTACACTCTCCCCATCTCTGTCACACTCTCTCCGGACCCTACACCTTCCCATCTCTGTCACACTCTCTGGATCCAACCCTCTCCCCATCTCTGTCACACTCTCCCGATCCTATACTCTCCCCATCTCTGATACACTCTCCGGATCCTGCACACTCCCCCATCCTCTGTCACACTCTCCGGACCCTACACCCTCCCCATCTCTGTCAAACTCTCCGGATCCTAGACCCTCCCCATCTCTGTCACACACTCCGGCATCCTACACTCTCCCATCTCTGTCACACTCTCCGGATCCTACACCCTCCCATCTCTGGCAAACTCTCCGGATCCTACACTCTCCCCATCTCTGTCACACTCTCCGGATCCTACACTCTCCCACTCTCGGTCACACTCTCCGGATCCTACAACCTCCCCATCTCTGTCACACTCTCCGGATCCTACACCCTCCCCATCTCTGTCACACTGTCCGGATCCTACACCCTCCCCATCTCTGTCACACTCTCCGGACCCTACACCCTCCCCATCTCTGTCAAACTCTCCGGATCCTACACCCTCCCCATCTCTGTCACACTCTCCGGACCCTACACTCTCCCCATCTCTGTCACACTCTCCGGATCCTACACCCTCCCCATCTCTGTCACACTCTCCAGATCCTACACTCTCCCATCTCTGTCACATTCTCCGGATCCTACACCCTCCCATCTCTGTCACACTCTCCGGATCCTACACTCTCCACATCTCTGTCACGCTCTCCGGATCCTACACCCTCCACATCTCTGTCACACTCTCCGGATCCTACACACTCCCATGTCTGTCACACTCTCCGGAGCCTACCCCCTCCCATCTCTGTCACACTCTCCGGATCCTACACTCTCCACATCTCTGTCATCTGTCACACTCTCCGGATGCTACACCCTCCACATCTCTGTCACACTCTCCGGATCCTACACTCACCCCATCTCTGTCACACTCTCCGGATCCTACACACTCCCATCTCTGTCACACTCTCCGGATCCTACACCCTCCCCATCTCTGTCACACTCTCCGGATCCTACACTCTCCCATCTCTGTCACACTCTCCGGATCCTAAACCCTCCCATCTCTGTCACACTCTCCGCATCCTACACTCTCCCCATCTCTGTCACACTCTCCGGATCCTACACACTCCCATCTCTGTCACACTCTCCGGATCCTAAACCCTCCCCATCTCTGTCACACTCTCCGGACCCTACACTCTCCCCATCTATGTCACACTCTCTGGATCCTACACCCTCCCCATCTCTGTCACACTCTCCGGATCCTACATTCTCCACATCTCTGTCACACTCTCCGGATCCTACACACTCCCATCTCTGTCACACTCTCCGGATCCTAAACCCTCCCATCTCTGTCACACTCTCCGGATCCTACACCCTCCCCATCTGTGTCACACTCTCCGGATCCTACACTCTCCCCATCTCTGTCACACTCTCCAGATCCAACACTCTCCCCATTTCTGTCACTCTGTCCGGATCCTACACACACCCATCTCTGTCACACTCTCCGGATCCTACACCCTCCCATCTCTGTCACACTCTCCGGATCCTACACTCTCCCCATCTCTGATACACTCTCCGGACCCTGCACCATCCCCATCTCTGTCACACTCTCCGGATCCTACACCCTCCCCTTACTCTTCTCTTGTCACACTCTCCAGATCCTACAACTCTCCCCATCTCTGATACACTCTCCGGACCCTGCACCATCCCCATCTCTGTCACACTCTCCGGATCCTACACCCTCCCCATCTCTGTCACACTCTCCAGATCCTACACTCTCCCATCTCTGTCACATTCTCCGGATCCTACACCCTCCCATCTCTGTCACACTCTCTGGATCCAACCACTCTCCCCATCTCTGTCACACTCTCCAGATCCTACACTCTCCCCATCTCTGATACACTCTCCGGACCCCTGCACCCTCCCCATCTCTGTCACACTCTCCGGATCCTACACCCTCCCCATCTCTGTCACACTCTCCGGATCCTACACCCTCCCCATCTCTGTCACACTCTCCGGATCCTACATTCTCCACATCTCTGTCACACTCTCCGGAACCTACACCCTCCCCATCTCTGTCACACTCTCCGGATCCTACACCCTCCCATCTCTGGCAAACTCTCCGGATCCTACACTCTCCCCATCTCTGTCACACTCTCCGGATCCTACACTCTCCCCATCTCGGTCACACTCTCCGGATCCTACAACCGCCCCATCTCTGTCACACTCTCTGGATCCTACACCCTCCCCATCTCTGTCACACTCTCCAGATCCTACACTCTCCCCATCTCTGATACACTCTCCGGATCCTGCACACTCCCCATCTCTGTCACACTCTCCGGACCCTACACCCTCCCCATCTCTGTCAAACTCTCCGGATCCTAGACCCTCCCCATCTCTGTCACACACTCCGGATCCTACACTCTCCCATCTCTGTCACACTCTCCGGATCCTACGCCCTCCCATCTCTGTCAAACTCTCCGGATCCTACACTCTCCCCAATCTCTGTCACACTCTCCGGATCCTACACTCTCCCCATCTCGGTCACACTCTCCGGATCCTACAACCTCCCCATCTCTGTCACACTCTCCGGATCCTACACCCTCCCCATCTCTGTCACACTGTCCGGATCCTACACCCTCCCCATCTCTGTCACACTCTCCGGACCCTACACCCTCCCCATCTCTGTCAAACTCTCCGGATCCTACACCCTCCCCATCTCTGTCACACTCTCCGGACCCTACACTCTCCCCATCTCTGTCACACTCTCGGGATCCTACACTCTCCCCATCTCTGTCACACTCTCCAGATCCTACACTCTCCCATCTCTGTCACATTCTCCGGATCCTACACCCTCCCATCTCTGTCACACTCTCCGGATCCTACACTCTCCACATCTCTGTCACACTCTCCAGATCCTACACTCTCCCATCTCTGTCACATTCTCCGGATCCTACACCCTCCCATCTCTGTCACACTCTCCGGATCCTACACTCTCCACATCTCTGTCACGCTCTCCGAATCCTACACCCTCCACATCTCTGTCACACTCTCCGGATCCTACACACTCCCATCTCTGTCACACTCTCCAGATCCTACACTCTCCCATCTCTGTCACATTCTCCGGATCCTACACCCTCCCATCTCTGTCACACTCTCCGGATCCTACACTCTCCACATCTCTGTCACGCTCTCCGAATCCTACACCCTCCACATCTCTGTCACACTCTCCGGATCCTACACACTCCCATCTCTGTCACACTCTCCGGAGCCTACCCCCTCCCATCTCTGTCACACTCTCCGGATCCTACACTCTCCACATCTCTGTCACACTCTCCGGATGCTACACCCTCCACATCTCTGTCACACTCTCCGGATCCTACACTCACCCCATCTCTGTCACACTCTCCGGATCCTACACACTCCCATCTCTGTCACACTCTCCGGATCCTACACCCTCCCCATCTCTGTCACACTCTCCGGATCCTACACTCTCCCATCTCTGTCACACTCTCCGGATCCTAAACCCTCCCATCTCTGTCACACTCTCCGGATCCTACACTCTCCCCATCTCTGTCACACTCTCCGGATCCTACACACTCCCATCTCTGTCACACTCTCCGGATCCTAAACCCTCCCCATCTCTGTCACACTCTCCGGACCCTACACTCTCCCCATCTCTGTCACACTCTCCGGATCCTACACCCTCCCCATCTCTGTCACACTTTCCGGATCCTACACTCTCACCATCTCTGTCACACTCTCCGGATCCTACACACACCCATCTCTGTCACACTCTCCGGATCCTACACCCTCCCATCTCTGTCACACTCTCTGGATCCAACCCTCTCCCCATCTCTGTCACACTCTCCGGATCCTACACCCTCCCCATCTCTGTCACACTCTCCGGATCCTACACCCTCCCATCTCTGTCACACTCTCCAGATCCTACACTCTCCCCATCTCTGTCACACTCTCCGGATCCTACACTCTCCACATCTCTGTCACACTCTCCGGATCCTACACTCTCCCCATCTCTGTCACACTCTCCGGACCCTACACCTTCCCATCTCTGTCACACTCTCTGGATCCAACCCTCTCCCCATCTCTGTCACACTCTCCCGATCCTATACTCTCCCCATCTCTGATACACTCTCCGGATCCTGCACACTCCCCATCTCTGTCACACTCTCCGGACCCTACACCCTCCCCATCTCTGTCAAACTCTCCGGATCCTAGACCCTCCCCATCTCTGTCACACACTCCGGATCCTACACTCTCCCATCTCTGTCACACTCTCCGGATCCTACACCCTCCCATCTCTGGCAAACTCTCCGGATCCTACACTCTCCCCATCTCTGTCACACTCTCCGGATCCTACACTCTCCCCATCTCGGTCACACTCTCCGGATCCTACAACCTCCCCATCTCTGTCACACTCTCCGGATCCTACACCCTCCCCATCTCTGTCACACTGTCCGGATCCTACACCCTCCCCATCTCTGTCACACTCTCCGGACCCTACACCCTCCCCATCTCTGTCAAACTCTCCGGATCCTACACCCTCCCCATCTCTGTCACACTCTCCGGACCCTACACTCTCCCCATCTCTGTCACACTCTCCGGATCCTACACCCTCCCCATCTCTGTCACACTCTCCAGATCCTACACTCTCCCATCTCTGTCACATTCTCCGGATCCTACACCCTCCCATCTCTGTCACACTCTCCGGATCCTACACTCTCCACATCTCTGTCACGCTCTCCGGATCCTACACCCTCCACATCTCTGTCACACTCTCCGGATCCTACACACTCCCATGTCTGTCACACTCTCCGGAGCCTACCCCCTCCCATCTCTGTCACACTCTCCGGATCCTACACTCTCCACATCTCTGTCACACTCTCCGGATGCTACACCCTCCACATCTCTGTCACACTCTCCGGATCCTACACTCACCCCATCTCTGTCACACTCTCCGGATCCTACACACTCCCATCTCTGTCACACTCTCCGGATCCTACACCCTCCCCATCTCTGTCACACTCTCCGGATCCTACACTCTCCCATCTCTGTCACACTCTCCGGATCCTAAACCCTCCCATCTCTGTCACACTCTCCGCATCCTACACTCTCCCCATCTCTGTCACACTCTCCGGATCCTACACACTCCCATCTCTGTCACACTCTCCGGATCCTAAACCCTCCCCATCTCTGTCACACTCTCCGGACCCTACACTCTCCCCATCTATGTCACACTCTCTGGATCCTACACCCTCCCCATCTCTGTCACACTCTCCGGATCCTACATTCTCCACATCTCTGTCACACTCTCCGGATCCTACACACTCCCATCTCTGTCACACTCTCCGGATCCTAAACCCTCCCCATCTCTGTCACACTCTCCGGATCCTACACCCTCCCCATCTGTGTCACACTCTCCGGATCCTACACTCTCCCCATCTCTGTCACACTCTCCAGATCCAACACTCTCCCCATTTCTGTCACTCTGTCCGGATCCTACACACACCCATCTCTGTCACACTCTCCGGATCCTACACCCTCCCATCTCTGTCACACTCTCCGGATCCTACACTCTCCCCATCTCTGATACACTCTCCGGACCCTGCACCATCCCCATCTCTGTCACACTCTCCGGATCCTACACCCTCCCCATCTCTGTCACACTCTCCAGATCCTACACTCTCCCCATCTCTGATACACTCTCCGGACCCTGCACCATCCCCATCTCTGTCACACTCTCCGGATCCTACACCCTCCCCATCTCTGTCACACTCTCCAGATCCTACACTCTCCCATCTCTGTCACATTCTCCGGATCCTACACCCTCCCATCTCTGTCACACTCTCTGGATCCAACCCTCTCCCCATCTCTGTCACACTCTCCAGATCCTACACTCTCCCCATCTCTGATACACTCTCCGGACCCTGCACCCTCCCCATCTCTGTCACACTCTCCGGATCCTACACCCTCCCCATCTCTGTCACACTCTCCGGATCCTACACCCTCCCCATCTCTGTCACACTCTCCGGATCCTACATTCTCCACATCTCTGTCACACTCTCCGGAACCTACACCCTCCCCATCTCTGTCACACTCTCCGGATCCTACACCCTCCCATCTCTGGCAAACTCTCCGGATCCTACACTCTCCCCATCTCTGTCACACTCTCCGGATCCTACACTCTCCCCATCTCGGTCACACTCTCCGGATCCTACAACCGCCCCATCTCTGTCACACTCTCTGGATCCTACACCCTCCCCATCTCTGTCACACTGTCCGGATCCTACACCCTCCCCATCTCTGTCACACTCTCCGGACCCTACACCCTCCCCATCTCTGTCAAACTCTCCGGATCCTACACCCTCCCCATCTCTGTCACACTCTCCAGATCCTACACTCTCCCATCTCTGTCACATTCTCCGGATCCTACACCCTCCCATCTCTGTCACACTCTCCGGATCCTACACTCTCCACATCTCTGTCACGCTCTCCGGATCCTACACCCTCCACATCTCTGTCACACTCTCCGGATCCTACACACTCCCATCTCTGTCACACTCTCCGGAGCCTACCCCCTCCCATCTCTGTCACACTCTCCGGATCCTACACTCTCCACATCTCTGTCACACTCTCCGGATGCTACACCCTCCACATCTCTGTCACACTCTCTGGATCCTACACTCACCCCATCTCTGTCACACTCTCCGGATCCCACACACTCCCATCTCTGTCACACTCTCCGGATCCTACACCCTCCCCATCTCTGTCACACTCTCCGGATCCTACACTCTCCCATCTCTGTCACACTCTCCGGATCCTAAACCCTCCCATCTCTGTCACACTCTCCGCATCCTACACTCTCCCCATCTCTGTCACACTCTCCGGATCCTACACACTCCCATCTCTGTCACACTCTCCGGATCCTAAACCCTCCCCATCTCTGTCACACTCTCCGGACCCTACACTCTCCCCAACTCTGTCACACTCTCTGGATCCTACACCCTCCCCATCTCTGTCACACTCTCCGGATCCTACATTCTCCACATCTCTGTCACACTCTCCGGATCCTACACACTCCCATCTCTGTCACACTCTCCGGATCCTAAACCCTCCCCATCTCTGTCACACTCTCCGGATCCTACACCCTCCCCATCTGTGTCACACTCTCCGGATCCTACACTCTCCCCATCTCTGTCACACTCTCCAGATCCAACACTCTCCCCATTTCTGTCACTCTCTCCGGATCCTACACACACCCATCTCTGTCACACTCTCCGGATCCTACACCCTCCCATCTCTGTCACACTCTCTGGATCCAACCCTCTCCCCATCTCTGTCACACTCTCCAGATCCTACACTCTCCCCATCTCTGATACACTCTCCGGACCCTGCACCATCCCCATCTCTGTCACACTCTCCGGATCCTACACCCTCCCCATCTCTGTCACACTCTCCAGATCCTACACTCTCCCATCTCTGTCACATTCTCCGGATCCTACACCCTCCCATCTCTGTCACACTCTCTGGATCCAACCCTCTCCCCATCTCTGTCACACTCTCCAGATCCTACACTCTCCCCATCTCTGATACACTCTCCGGACCCTGCACCCTCCCCATCTCTGTCACACTCTCCGGATCCTACACCCTCCCCATCTCTGTCACACTCTCCAGATCCTACACTCTCCCATCTCTGTCACATTCTCCGGATCCTACACCCTCCCATCTCTGTCACACTCTCCGGATCCTACACTCTCCACATCTCTGTCACGCTTTCCGAATCCTACACCCTCCACATCTTTGTCACACTCTCCGGATCCTACACACTCCCATCTCTGTCACACTCTCCGGAGCCTACCCCCTCCCATCTCTGTCACACTCTCCGGATGCTACACCCTCCACATCTCTGTCACACTCTCCGGATCCTACACTCACCCCATCTCTGTCACACTCTCCGGATCCTACACACTCCCATCTCTGTCACACTCTCCGGATCCTACACCCTCCCCATCTCTGTCACACTCTCCGGATCCTACACTCTCCCATCTCTGTCACACTCTCCGGATCCTAAACCCTCCCATCTCTGTCACACTCTCCGGATCCTACACTCTCCCCATCTCTGTCACACTCTTCGGATCCTACACACTCCCATCTCTGTCACACTCTCCGGATCCTAAACCCTCCCCATCTCTGTCACACTCTCCGGACCCTACACTCTCCCCATCTCTGTCACACTCTCCGGATCCTACACCCTCCCCATCTCTGTCACACTCTCCGGATCCTACATTCTCCACATCTCTGTCACACTCTCCGGATCCTACACCCTCCCCATCTCTGTCACACTCTCCGGATCCTACACTCTCCCCATCTCTGTCACACTCTCCGGATCCTACACCCTCCCCATCTCTGTCACACTCTCCGGATCCTACACTCTCCCCATCTCTGTCACACTCTCCGGATCCTACACACACCCATCTCTGTCACACTCTCCGGATCCTACACCCTCCCATCTCTGTCACACTCTCTGGATCCAACCCTCTCCCCATCTCTGTCACACTCTCCGGATCCTACACCCTCCCCATCTCTGTCACACTCTCCGGATCCTACACCCTCCCATCTCTGTCACACTCTCCGGATCCTACACTATCCCCATCTCTGTCACACTCTCTGGATCCTACACTCTCCACATCTCTGTCACACTCTCCGGATCCTACACTCTCCCCATCTCTGTCACACTCTCCTGATCCTACACACTCCCATCTCTGTCACACTCTCAGGATCCTACACCCTCCCCATCTCTGTCACACTCTCCGGATCCTACACTCTCCCATCTCTGTCACACTCTCCGGACCCTACACCTTCCCATCTCTGTCACACTCTCTGGATCCAACCCTCTCCCCATCTCTGTCACACTCTCCAGATCCTACACTCTCCCCATCTCTGATACAGTCTCCGGATCCTGCACACTCCCCATCTCTGTCACACTCTCCGGACCCTACACCCTCCCCATTTCTGTCAAACTCTGCGGATCCTAGACCCTCCCCATCTCTGTCACACACTCCGGATCCTACACTCTCCCATCTCTGTCACACTCTCCGGATCCTACACCCTCCCATCTCTGTCAAACTCTCCGGATCCTACACTCTCCCCATCTCTGTCACACTCTCCGGATCCTACACTCTCCCCATCTCGGTCACACTCTCCGGACCCTACACTCTCCCCATCTCTGTCACACTCTCGGGATCCTACACTCTCCCCATCTCTGTCATACTCTCCAGATCCTACACTCTCCCATCTCTGTCACATTCTCCAGATCCTACACTCTCCCATCTCTGTCACATTCTCCGGATCCTAAACCCTCCCATCTCTGTCACACTCTCCGGATCCTACACTCTCCACATCTCTGTCACGCTCTCCGGATCCTACACCCTCCACATCTCTGTCACACTCTCCGGATCCTACACTCTCCCCATCTCTGTCACACTCTCCGCATCCTACACTCTCCCTATCTCTGTCACACTCTCCGGATCCTACACCCTCCCCATCTCTGTCACACTCTCCGCATCCTACACTCTCCACATCTCTGTCACACTCTCCGGATCCTACACTCTCCCCATCTCTGTCACACTCTCCGCATCCTACACTCTCCACATCTCTGTCACGCTCTCCGGATCCTACACCCTCCACATCTCTGTCACGCTCTCCGGATCCTACACCCTCCACATCTCTGTCACACTCTCCGGATCCTACACACTCCCATCTCTGTCACACTCTCCGGAGCCTACCCCCTCCCATCTCTGTCACTCTCTCCGGATCCTACACTCTCCACATCTCTGTCACACTCTCCGGATGCTACACCCTCCACATCTCTGTCACACTCTCCGGATCCTACACTCACCCCATCTCTGTCACACTCTCCGGATCCTACACACTCCCATCTCTGTCACACTCTCCGGATCCTACACCCTCCCCATCTCTGTCACACTCTCCGGATCCTACACTCTCCCATCTCTGTCACACTCTCCGGATCCTAAACCCTCCCATCTCTGTCACACTCTCCGGATCCTACACCCTCCCCATCTCTGTCACACTCTCCGGATCCTACACTCTCCCATCTCTGTCACACTCTCCGGATCCTAAACCCTCCCATCTCTGTCACACTCTCCGCATCCTACACTCTCCCCATCTCTGTCACACTCTCCGGATCCTACACACTCCCATCTCTGTCACACTCTCCGGATCCTAAACCCTCCCCATCTCTGTCACACTCTCCGGACCCTACACTCTCCCCATCTCTGTCACACTCTCCGGATCCTAGACCCTCCCCATCTCTGTCACACTCTCCGGATCCTACATTCTCCACATCTCTGTCACACTCTCCGGATCCTACACACTCCCATCTCTGTCACACTCTCCGGATCCTAAACCCTCCCCATCTCTGTCACACTCTCCGGATCCTACACCCTCCCCATCTCTGTCACACTCTCCGGATCCTATACCCTCCCCATCTCTGTCACACTCTCCAGATCCTACACTCTCCCCATCTCTGATACACTCTCCGGATCCTGCACACTCCCCATCTCTGTCACGCTCTCCGGACCCTACACCCTCCCCATCTCTGTCAAACTCTCCGGATCCTAGACCCTCCCCATCTCTGTCACACACTCCGGATCCTACACTCTCCCATCTCTGTCACACTCTCCGGATCCTACACCCTCCCATCTCTGTCAAACTCTCCGGATCCTACACTCTCCCCATCTCTGTCACACTCTCCGCATCCTACACTCTCCCTATCTCTGTCACACTCTCCGGATCCTACACACTCCCATCTCTGTCACACTCTCCGGATCCTAAACCCTCCCCATCTCTGTCACACTCTCCGGACCCTACACTCTCCCCATCTCTGTCACACTCTCCGGATCCTACACCCTCCCCATCTCTGTCACACTCTCCGGATCCTACATTCTCCACATCTCTGTCACACTCTCCGGATCCTACACACTCCCATCTCTGTCACACTCTCCGGATCCTAAACCCTCCCCATCTCTGTCACACTCTCCGGATCCTACACCCTCCCCATCTGTGTCACACTCTCTGGATCCAACCCTCTCCCCATCTCTGTCACACTCTCCAGATCCTACACTCTCCCCATCTCTGATACACTCTCCGGATCCTGCACCCTCCCCATCTCTGTCACACTCTCCGGATCCTACACCCTCCCCATCTCTGTCACACTCTCCGGATCCTACATTCTCCACATCTCTGTCACACTCTCCGGATCCTACACTCTCCCATCTCTGTCACACTCTCCGGATCCTAAACCCTCCCATCTCTGTCACACTCTCCGGATCCTACACCCTCCCATCTCTGTCACACTCTCCGGATCCTACACACTCCCATCTCTGTCACACTCTCCGGATCCTAACCCCTCCCCATCTCTGTCGGACTCTCCGGATCCTACATTCTCCACATCTCTGTCACATACTCCGGATCCTACACCCTCCCCATCTCTGTCACACTCTCAGGATCCTACACTCTCCCCATCTCTGTCACACTCTCCAGATCCAACACTCTCCCCATCTCTGTCACACTCTGCGGATCCTACACACACCCATCTCTGTCACACTCTCCGGATCCTACACCCTCCCATCTCTGTCACACTCTCTGGATCCAACCCTCTCCCCATCTCTGTCACACTCTCCAGATACTACACACTCCCCATCTCTGTCACACTCTCCGGACCCTACACCCTCCCCATCTCTGTCAAACTCTCCGGATCCTAGACCCTCCCCATCTCTGTCACACACTCCGGATCCTACACTCTCCCATCTCTGTCACACTCTCCGGATCCTACACCCTCCCATCTCTGTCAAACTCTCCGGATCCTACACTCTCCCCATCTCTGTCACACTCTCCGGATCCTACACTCTCCCCATCTCGGTCACACTCTCCGGATCCTACAACCTCCGCATCTCTGTCACACTCTCCGGATCCTACACCCTCCCCATCTCTGTCACACTGTCCGGATCCTACACCCTCCACAACTCTGTCACACTCTCCGGACCCTACACCCTCCCCATCTCTGTCAAACTCTCCGGATCTTGCACCCTCCCCATCTCTGTCACACTCTCCGGACCCTACACCCTCCCCATCTCTGTGAAACTCTCCGGATCCTAGACCCTCCCCATCTCTGTCACACACTCCGGATCCTACACTCTCCCATCTGTGTCACACTCTCCGGATCCTACACCCTCCCCATCTCTGTCACACTCTCCGGATCCTACACTCTCCCATCTCTGTCACACTCTCCAGACCCTACACCTTCCCATCTCTGTCACACTCTCTGGATCCAACCCTCTCCCCATCTCTGTCACACTCTCCAGATCCTACACTCTCCCCATCTCTGATACACTCTCCGGATCCTGCACACTCCCCATCTCTGTCACACTCTCCGGACCCTACACCCTCCCCATCTCTGTCAAACTCTCCGGATCCTAGACCCTCCCCATCTCTGTCACACACTCCGGATCCTACACTCTCCCATCTCTGTCACACTCTCCGGATCCTACACCCTACCATCTCTGTCAAACTCTCCGGATCCTACACTCTCCCCATCTCTGTCACACTCTCCGGATCCTACACTCTCCCCATCTAGGTCACACTCTCCAGATCCTACAACCTCCCCATCTCTGTCACACTCTCCGGATCCTACACCCTCCCCATCTCTGTCACACTGTCCGGATCCTACACCCTCCCCATCTCTGTCACACTCTCCGGACCCTACACCCTCCCCATCTCTGTCAAACTCTCCGGATCCTACACCCTCCCCATCTCTGTCACACTCTCCGGACCCTACACTCTCCCCATCTCTGTCACACTCTCGGGATCCTACACCCTCCCCATCTCTGTCACACTCTCCAGATCCTACACTCTCCCATCTCTGTCACACTCTCCGGATCCTACACCCTCCCATCTCTGTCACACTCTCCGGATCCTACACTCTCCACATCTCTGTCACGCTCTCCGGATCCTACACCCTCCACATCTCTGTCACACTCTCCGGATCCTACACACTCCCATCTCTGTCACACTCTCCGGAGCCTACCCCCTCCCATCTCTGTCACACTCTCCGGATCCTACACTCTCCACATCTCTGTCACACTCTCCGGATCCTACACCCTCCACATCTCTGTCACACTCTCCGGATCCTACACTCACCCCATCTCTGTCACACTCTCCGGATCCTACACACTCCCATCTCTGTCACACTCTCCGGATCCAACACCCTCCCCATCTCTGTCACACTCTCCAGATCCTACACTCTCCCATCTCTGTCACACTCTCCGGATCCTAAACCCTCCCATCTCTGTCACACTCTCCGGATCCTACACCCTCACATCTCTGTCACACTCTCCGGATCCTACACTCTCCCCATCTCTGTCACACTCTCCGGATCCTACACACTCCCATCTCTGTCACACTCTCCGGATCCTAAACCCTCCCCATCTCTGTCACACTCTCCGGATCCTAAACCCTCCCATCTCTGTCACACTCTCCGGATCCTACACCCTCCCCATCTCTGTCACACTCTCCGGACCCTAAACTCTCCCCATCTCTGTCACACTCTCCGGATCCTACACCCTCCCCATCTCTGTCGGATTCTCCGGATCCTACATTCTCCACATCTCTGTCACACACTCCGGATCCTACACCCTCCCCATCTCTGTCACACTCTCAGGATCCTACACTCTCCCCATCTCTGTCACACTCTCCAGATCCAACACTCTCCCCATCTCTGTCACACTCTCCGGATCCTACACACACCCATCTCTGTCACACTCTCCGGATCCTACACCCTCCCATCTCTGTCACACTCTCTGGATCCAACCCTCTCCCCATCTCTGTCACACTCTCCAGATCCTACACCCTCCCCATCTCTGTCACACTCTCCGGACCCTACACCCTCCCCATCTCTGTCAAACTCTCCGGATCCTAGAACCTCCCCATCTCTGTCACACACCTCGGATCCTACACTCTCCCATCTCTGTCACACTCTCCGGATCCTACACCCTCCCATCTCTGTCAAACTCTCCGGATCCTACACTCTCCCCATCTCTGTCACACTCTCCGGATCCTACACTCTCCCCATCTCGGTCACACTCTCCGGATCCTACAACCTCCGCATCTCTGTCACACTCTCCGGATCCTACACCCTCCCCATCTCTGTCACACTGTCCGGATCCTACACCCTCCCCAACTCTGTCACACTCTCCGGACCCTACACCCTCCCCATCTCTGTGAAACTCTCCGGATCCTGCACCCTCCCCATCTCTGTCACACTCTCCGGACCCTACACCCTCCCCATCTCTGTCAAACTCTCCGGATCCTAGACCCTCCCCATCTCTGTCACACACTCCGGATCCTACACTCTCCCATCTCTGTCACACTCTCCGGATCCTACACCCTCCCATCTCTGTCAAACTCTCCGGATCCTACACTCTCCCCATCTCTGTCACACTCTCCGGATCCTACACCCTCCCCATCTCTGTCACACTGTCCGGATCCTACACCCTCTGCATCTCTGTCACACTCTCCGGACCCTACACCCTCCCCATCTCTGTCAAACACTCCGGATCCTACACCCTCCCCATCTCTGTCACACTCTCCGGACCCTACACTCTCCCCATCTCTGTCACACTCTCGGGATCCTACACCCTCCCCATCTCTGTCACACTCTCCAGATCCTACACTCTCCCATCTCTGTCACACTCTCCGGATCCTACACCCTCCCATCTCTGTCACACTCTCCGGATCCTACACTCTCCACATCTCTGTCACGCTCTCAGGATCCTACACCCTCCACATCTCTGTCACACTCTCCGGATCCTACACACTCCCATCTCTGTCACACTCTCCGGAGCCTACCCCCTCCCATCTCTGTCACAATCTCCGGATCCTACACTCTCCACATCTCTGTCACACTCTCCGGATCCTACACCCTCCACATCTCTGTCACACTCTCCGGATCCTACACTCTCCCCATCTCTGTCACACTCTGCGGATCCTACACACTCCCATCTCTGTCACACTCTCCGGATCCAACACCCTCCCCATCTCTGTCACACTCTCCGGATCCTACACTCTCCCATCTCTGTCACACTCTCCGGATCCTAAACACTCCCATCTCTGTCACACTCTCCGGATCCTACACTCTCCCCATCTCTGTCACACTCTCCGGATCCTACACACTCCCATCTCTGTCACACTCTCCGGATCCTAAACCCTCCCCATCTCTGTCACACTCTCCGGATCCTACACTCTTCCCATCTCTGTCACACTCTCCGGATCCTACACACTCCCCATCTCTGTCACACTCTCCGGATCCTACACCCTCCCCATCTCTGTCACACTCTCCGGATGCTACACCCTCCCCATCTCTGTCACACTCTCCGGATGCTACACCCTCCCCATCTCTGTCACACTCTCCGGATCCTACACTCTCCCCATCTCTGTCACACTCTCCGGATGCTACACCCTCCCCATCTCTGTCACACTCTCCGGATCCTACACTCTCCCCATCTCTGTCACACTCTCTGGATCCTACACCCTCCCCACCTCTGTCACACTCTCCGGATCCTACATTCTCCACATCTCTGTCACACTCTCCGGATCCTACACCCTCCCCATCTCTGTCACACTCTCCGGATCCTACACTCTCCCCATCTCTGTCACACTCTCCCCATCTCTGTCACACTCTCCGGATCCTACACACACCCATCTCTGTCACATTCTCCGGACCCTACACCCTCCACATCTCTTTCAAACTCTCCGGATCCTACAACCTCCCCATCTCTGATACACTCTCCGGATCCGGCACCCTCCCAATCTCTGTCACACTCTCCGGACCCTACACCCTCCACATCTCTTTCAAACTCTCCGGATCCTACAACCTCCCCATCTCTGTCACACTCTCCGGAACCTACACTCTCCCATCTCTGTCACACTCTCCAGATCCTACACTCTCCCATCTCTGTCACACTCTCCGGATCCTACACCCTCCCATCTCTGTCACACTCTCCGGATCCTACACTCTCCCCATCTCTGTCACACTCTCCGGATCCTACACACTCCCATCTCTGTCACACTCTCCGAATCCTAAACACTCCCCATCTGTGTCACACTCTCCTGATCCTACACACACCGATCTCTGTCACACTCTCCGGATCCTACACTCTCCCCATCTCTGTCACACTCTCCGGATCCTACACACTCCCATCTCTGTCACACTCTCCGGATCCTAAACCATCTCCATCTCTGTCGCACTCTCCGGATCCTACACTCTCCCCATCTCTGTCACACTCTCCGGATCCTACACCCTCCCCATCTCTGTCACACTCTCCGGACCCTACACCCTCCACATCTCTTTCAAACTCTCCGGATCCTACAACCTCCCCATCTCTGTCACACTCTCCGGAACCTACACTCTCCCATCTCTGTCACACTCTCCAGATCCTACACTCTCCCATCTCTGTCACACTCTCCGGATCCTACACCCTCCCATCTCTGTCACACTCTCCGGATCCTACACTCTCCCCATCTCTGTCACACTCTGCGGATCCTACACACTCCCATCTCTGTCACACTCTCCGGATCCAACACCCTCCCCATCTCTGTCACACTCTCCGGATCCTACACTCTCCCATCTCTGTCACACTCTCCGGATCCTAAACACTCCCATCTCTGTCACACTCTCCGGATCCTACACTCTCCCCATCTCTGTCACACTCTCCGGATCCTACACACTCCCATCTCTGTCACACTCTCCGGATCCTAAACCCTCCCCATCTCTGTCACACTCTCCGGATCCTACACTCTTCCCATCTCTGTCACACTCTCCGGATCCTACACACTCCCCATCTCTGTCACACTCTCCGGATCCTACACCCTCCCCATCTCTGTCACACTCTCCGGATGCTACACCCTCCCCATCTCTGTCACACTCTCCGGATGCTACACCCTCCCCATCTCTGTCACACTCTCCGGATCCTACACTCTCCCCATCTCTGTCACACTCTCCGGATGCTACACCCTCCCATCTCTGTCACACTCTCCGGATCCTACACTCTCCCCATCTCTGTCACACTCTCCGGATCCTACACCCTCCCCATCTCTGTCACACTCTCCGGATCCTACATTCTCCACATCTCTGTCACACTCTCCGGATCCTACACCCTCCCCATCTCTGTCACACTCTCCGGATCCTACACTCTCCCCATCTCTGTCACACTCTCCCCATCTCTGTCACACTCTCCGGATCCTACACACACCCATCTCTGTCACATTCTCCGGACCCTACACCCTCCACATCTCTTTCAAACTCTCCGGATCCTACAACCTCCCCATCTCTGATACACTCTCCGGATCCGGCACCCTCCCAATCTCTGTCACACTCTCCGGACCCTACACCCTCCACATCTCTTTCAAACTCTCCGGATCCTACAACCTCCCCATCTCTGTCACACTCTCCGGAACCTACACTCTCCCATCTCTGTCACACTCTCCAGATCCTACACTCTCCCATCTCTGTCACACTCTCCGGATCCTACACCCTCCCATCTCTGTCACACTCTCCGGATCCTACACTCTCCCCATCTCTGTCACACTCTCCGGATCCTACACACTCCCATCTCTGTCACACTCTCCGAATCCTAAACACTCCCCATCTGTGTCACACTCTCCTGATCCTACACACACCGATCTCTGTCACACTCTCCGGATCCTACACTCTCCCCATCTCTGTCACACTCTCCGGATCCTACACACTCCCATCTCTGTCACACTCTCCGGATCCTAAACCATCTCCATCTCTGTCGCACTCTCCGGATCCTACACTCTCCCCATCTCTGTCACACTCTCCGGATCCTACACCCTCCCCATCTCTGTCACACTCTCCGGATCCTACACCCTCCCCATCTCTGTCACACTCTCCGGATCCTACACACTCCCCATCTCTGTCACACTCTCCGGATCCTACACCCTCCCCATCTCTGTCACACTCTCCGGATCCTACATTCTCCACATCTCTGTCACACTCTCCGGATCCTACACCCTCCCCATCTCTGTCACACTCTCCGGATCCTACACTCTCCCCATCTCTGTCACACTCTCCGGATCCTACACCCTCCCCATCTCTGTCACACTCTCCGGATCCTTCACTCTCCCCATCTCTGTCACACTCTCCGGATCCTACACACACCCATCTCTGTCACACTCTCCGGATCCTACACCCTCCCAGCTCTGTCACACTCTCTGGATCCAACCCTCTCCCCATCTCTGTCACACTCTCCAGATCCTACACTCTCCCCATCTCTGATACACTCTCCGGATCCTGCACACTCCCCATCTCTGTCACACTCTCCGGATTCTACACCCTCCCATCTCTGTCACACTCTCCGGATCCTACACTCTCCCCATCTCTGTCACACTCTCCGGATCCTACACACTCCCATCTCTGTCACACTCTCCGGATCCTACACCCTCCCCATCTCTGTCACACTCTCCGGATCCTACACTCTCCCCATCTCTGTCACACTCTCGGATCCTCCACCCTCCCCATCTCTGTCACACTCTCCGGATCCTACACTCTCCCCATCTCTGTCACACTCTCCGGATCCTACACACACCCATCTCTGTCACACGCTCCGGATCCTACATCCTCCCATCTGTGTCACACTCTCTGGATCCAACCCTCTCCCCATCTCTGTCACACTCTCCAGATCCTACACTCTCCCCATCTCTGATACACTCTCCGGATCCTGCACACTCCCCATCTCTGTCACACTCTCCGGATCCTACACCCTCCCCATCTCTGTCACACTCTCCGGACCCTACACCCTCCCCATCTTGGTCAAACTCTCCGGATCCTACACCCTCCCCATCTCTGTCACACACTCCGGATCCTACACTCTCCCATCTCTGTCACACTCTCCGGATCCTACACCCTCCCCATCTCTGTCACACACTCCGGATCCTACACTCTCCCATCTCTGTCACACTCTCCGGATCCTACACCCTCCCCATCTCTGTCACAGTCTCCGGATCCTACACCTTCCACATCTCTGTCACACTGTCCGGATCCTACACCCTCCCCATCCCTGTCACACTCTCCGGACCCAACACCCTCCCCAACTCTGTCACACTCTCCGGATCCTACACCCTCCCCATCTCTGTCACACACTCCGGATCCTACACTCTCCCATCTCTGTCACACTCTCCGGATCCTACACCCTCCCCATCTCTGTCACAGTCTCCGGATCCTACACCTTCCACATCTCTGTCACACTGTCCGGATCCTACACCCTCCCCATCCCTGTCACACTCTCCGGACCCAACACCCTCCCCAACTCTGTCACACTCTCCGGATCCTACACCCTCCCCATCTCTGTCACACTCTCCGGATCCTACACTCTCCCATCTCTGTCACACTCTCCGGATCCTACACCCTCCCCATCTCTGTCACAGTCTCCGGATCCTACATCTTCCCCATCTCTGTCACACTGTCCGGATCCTACACCCTCACCATCCCTGTCACACTCTCCGGACCCTACACCCTCCGCATCTCTGTCAAACTCTCCGGATCCTACACCCTTCCCATCTCTGTCACACTCTCCGGACCCTACATTCTCCCCATCGCTGTCACACTCTCGGGATCCTACCCCCTCCCCATCTCTGTCACACTCTCCAGATCCTACAGTCTCCCATCTCTGTCACACTCTCCGGATTCTACACCCTCCCATCTCTGTCACACTCTCCGGATCCTACACTCTCGCCATCTCTGTCACACTCTCCGGATCCTACACACTCCCATCTCTGTCACACTCTCCGGATCCTACACCCTCCCCATCTCTGTCACACTCTCCGGATCCTACATTCTCCACATCTCTGTCACACTCTCCGGATCCTACACCCTCCCCATCTCTGTCACACTCTCCGGATCCTACACTCTCCCCATCTCTGTCACACTCTCCGGATCCTACACCCTCCCCATCTCTGTCACACTCTCCGGATCCTTCACTCTCCCCATCTCTGTCACACTCTCCGGATCCTACACACACCCATCTCTGTCACACTCTCCGGATCCTACACCCTCCCAGCTCTGTCACACTCTCTGGATCCAACCCTCTCCCCATCTCTGTCACACTCTCCAGATCCTACACTCTCCCCATCTCTGATACACTCTCCGGATCCTGCACACTCCCCATCTCTGTCACACTCTCCGGATTCTACACCCTCCCATCTCTGTCACACTCTCCGGATCCTACACTCTCCCCATCTCTGTCACACTCTCCGGATCCTACACACTCCCATCTCTGTCACACTCTCCGGATCCTACACCCTCCCCATCTCTGTCACACTCTCCGGATCCTACACTCTCCCCATCTCTGTCACACTCTCGGATCCTCCACCCTCCCCATCTCTGTCACACTCTCCGGATCCTACACTCTCCCCATCTCTGTCACACTCTCCGGATCCTACACACACCCATCTCTGTCACACGCTCCGGATCCTACATCCTCCCATCTGTGTCACACTCTCTGGATCCAACCCTCTCCCATCTCTGTCACACTCTCCAGATCCTACACTCTCCCCATCTCTGATACACTCTCCGGATCCTGCACACTCCCCATCTCTGTCACACTCTCCGGATCCTACACCCTCCCCATCTCTGTCACACTCTCCGGACCCTACACCCTCCCCATCTTGGTCAAACTCTCCGGATCCTACACCCTCCCCATCTCTGTCACACACTCCGGATCCTACACTCTCCCATCTCTGTCACACTCTCCGGATCCTACACCCTCCCCATCTCTGTCACACACTCCGGATCCTACACTCTCCCATCTCTGTCACACTCTCCGGATCCTACACCCTCCCCATCTCTGTCACAGTCTCCGGATCCTACACCTTCCACATCTCTGTCACACTGTCCGGATCCTACACCCTCCCCATCCCTGTCACACTCTCCGGACCCAACACCCTCCCCAACTCTGTCACACTCTCCGGATCCTACACCCTCCCCATCTCTGTCACACACTCCGGATCCTACACTCTCCCATCTCTGTCACACTCTCCGGATCCTACACCCTCCCCATCTCTGTCACAGTCTCCGGATCCTACACCTTCCACATCTCTGTCACACTGTCCGGATCCTACACCCTCCCCATCCCTGTCACACTCTCCGGACCCAACACCCTCCCCAACTCTGTCACACTCTCCGGATCCTACACCCTCCCCATCTCTGTCACACTCTCCGGATCCTACACTCTCCCATCTCTGTCACACTCTCCGGATCCTACACCCTCCCCATCTCTGTCACAGTCTCCGGATCCTACATCTTCCCCATCTCTGTCACACTGTCCGGATCCTACACCCTCACCATCCCTGTCACACTCTCCGGACCCTACACCCTCCGCATCTCTGTCAAACTCTCCGGATCCTACACCCTTCCCATCTCTGTCACACTCTCCGGACCCTACATTCTCCCCATCGCTGTCACACTCTCGGGATCCTACCCCCTCCCCATCTCTGTCACACTCTCCAGATCCTACAGTCTCCCATCTCTGTCACACTCTCCGGATTCTACACCCTCCCATCTCTGTCACACTCTCCGGATCCTACACTCTCGCCATCTCTGTCACACTCTCCGGATCCTACACACTCCCATCTCTGTCACACTCTCCGGATCCTACACCCTCCCCATCTCTGTCACACTCTCCGGATCCTACACTCTCCCCATCTCTGTCACACTCTCGGATCCTCCACCCTCCCCATCTCTGTCACACTCTCCGGATCCTACACTCTCCCCATCTCTGTCACACTCTCCGGATCCTACACACACCCATCTCTGTCACACGCTCCGGATCCTACATCCTCCCATCTGTGTCACACTCTCTGGATCCAACCCTCTCCCCATCTCTGTCACACTCTCCAGATCCTACACTCTCCCCATCTCTGATACACTCTCCGGATCCTGCACACTCCCCATCTCTGTCACACTCTCCGGATCCTACACCCTCCCCATCTCTGTCAGACTCTCCGGACCCTACACCCTCCCCATCTCTGTCAAACTCTCCGGATCCTACACCCTCCCCATCTCTGTCACACTCTCCGGACCCTACACCCTCCCCATCTCTGTCAAACTCTCCGGATCCTACACTCTCCCCATCTCTGTCACACTCTCGGGATCCTACACCCTCCTCATCTCCGTCACACAATCCGGATCCTACACTCTCCCATCTCTGTCACACTCTCCGGATCCTACACCCTCCCATCTCTGTCACACTCTCCGGATCCTACACTCTCCCCATCTCTGTCACACTCTCCGGATCCTACACTGTCCCCATCTCTGTCACACTCTCCGGATCCAACACCCTCCCCATCTCTGTCACACTCTCCGGACCCTACACCCTCCCCATCTCTGTCAAACTCTCCGGATCCTACACCGTCCCCATCTCTGTCACACACTCCGGATCCTACACTCTCCCATCTCTGTCACACTCTCCGGATCCTACACCCTCCCCATCTCTGTCACACACTCCGGATCCTACACTCTCCCATCTCTGTCACACTCTCCGGATCCTACACCCTCCCCATCTCTGTCACAGTCTCCGGATCCTACACCTTCCCCATCTCTGTCACACTGTCCGGATCCTACACCCTCCCCATCGCTGTCACACTCTCCGGACCCTACACCCTCCCCATCTCTGTCACACTCTCCGGATCCTACACCCTCCCCATCTCTGTCACACTCTCCGGATCCTACACTCTCCCATCTCTGTCACACTCTCCGGATCCTACACCCTCCCCATCTCTGTCAGAGTCTCCGGATCCTACACCTTCCCCATCTCTGTCACACTGTCCGGATCCTACACCCTCCCCATCCCTGTCACACTCTCCGGACCCTACACCCTCCCCATCTCTGTCAAACTCTCCGGATCCTACACCCTCCCCATCTCTGTCACACTCTCCGGACCCTACATTCTCCCCATCGCTGTCACACTCTCCGGATCCTACACTCTCCCATCTCTGTCACACTCTCCGGATTCTACACCCTCCCATCTCTGTCACACTCTCCGGATCCTACACTCTCCCCATCTCTGTCACACTCTCCGGATCCTACACACTCCCATCTCTGTCACACTCTCCGGATCCTACACTGTCCCAATCTCTGTCACACTCTCCGGACCCTACACCCTCCCCATCTCTGTCAAACTCTCCGGATCCTACACCCTCCCCATCTCTGTCACACACTCCGGATCCTACACTCTCCCATCCCTGTCACACTCTCCGGACCCTCCACCCTCCCCATCTCTGTCACACTCTCCGGATCCTACACCCTCCCCATCTCTGTCACAGTCTCCGGATCCTACACCTTCCCCATCTCTGTCACACTGTCCGGATCCTACACCCTCCCCATCCCTGTCACACTCTCCGGACCCTACACCCTCCCCAACTCTGTCACACTCTCCGGATCCTACACCCTCCCCATCTCTGTCACACTCTCCGGATCCTACACTCTCCCATCTCTGTCACACTCTCCGGATCCTACACCCTCCCCATCTCTGTCACAGTCTCCGGATCCTACATCTTCCCCATCTCTGTCACACTGTCCGGATCCTACACCCTCACCATCCCTGTCACACTCTCCGGACCCTACACCCTCCGCATCTCTGTCAAACTCTCCGGATCCTACACCCTTCCCATCTCTGTCACACTCTCCGGACCCTACATTCTCCCCATCGCTGTCACACTCTCGGGATCCTACCCCCTCCCCATCTCTGTCACACTCTCCAGATCCTACACTCTCCCATCTCTGTCACACTCTCCGGATTCTACACCCTCCCATCTCTGTCACACTCTCCGGATCCTACACTCTCCCCATCTCTGTCACACTCTCCGGATCCTACACACTCCCATCTCTGTCACACTCTCGGATCCTCCACCCTACCCATCTCTGTCACACTCTCCGGATCCTACACTCTCCCCATCTCTGTCACACTCTCCGGATCCTACACACACCCATCTCTGTCACACGCTCCGGATCCTACATCCTCCCATCTGTGTCACACTCTCTGGATCCAACCCTCTCCCCATCTCTGTCACACTCTCCAGATCCTACACTCTCCCCATCTCTGATACACTCTCCGGATCCTGCACACTCCCCATCTCTGTCACACTCTCCGGATCCTACACCCTCCCCATCTCTGTCACACTCTCCGGACCCTACACCCTCCCCATCTCTGTCAAACTCTCCGGATCCTACACCCTCCCCATCTCTGTCACACTCTCCGGACCCTACACTCTCCCCATCTCTGTCACACTCTCGGGATCCTACACCCTCCTCATCTCCGTCACACAATCCGGATCCTACACTCTCCCATCTCTGTCACACTCTCCGGATCCTACACCCTCCCATCTCTGTCACACTCTCCGGATCCTACACTCTCCCCATCTCTGTCACACTCTCCGGATCCTACACTGTCCCCATCTCTGTCACACTCTCCGGATCCAACACCCTCCCCATCTCTGTCACACTCTCCGGACCCTACACCCTCCCCATCTCTGTCAAACTCTCCGGATCCTACACCGTCCCCATCTCTGTCACACACTCCGGATCCTACACTCTCCCATCTCTGTCACACTCTCCGGATCCTACACCCTCCCCATCTCTGTCACACACTCCGGATCCTACACTCTCCCATCTCTGTCACACTCTCCGGACCCTACACCCTCCCCATCTCTGTCAAACTCTCCGGATCCTACACCGTCCCCATCTCTGTCACACACTCCGGATCCTACACTCTCCCATCTCTGTCACACTCTCCGGATCCTACACCCTCCCCATCTCTGTCACACACTCCGGATCCTACACTCTCCCATCTCTGTCACACTCTCCGGATCCTACACCCTCCCCATCTCTGTCACAGTCTCCGGATCCTACACCCTCCCCATCTCTGTCAGAGTCTCCGGATCCTACACCTTCCCCATCTCTGTCACACTGTCCGGATCCTACACCCTCCCCATCCCTGTCACACTCTCCGGACCCTACACCCTCCCCATCTCTGTCAAACTCTCCGGATCCTACACCCTCCCCATCTCTGTCACACTCTCCGGACCCTACATTCTCCCCATCGCTGTCACACTCTCCGGATCCTACACTCTCCCATCTCTGTCACACTCTCCGGATTCTACACCCTCCCATCTCTGTCACACTCTCCGGATCCTACACTCTCCCCATCTCTGTCACACTCTCCGGATCCTACACACTCCCATCTCTGTCACACTCTCCGGATCCTACACTGTCCCAATCTCTGTCACACTCTCCGGACCCTACACCCTCCCCATCTCTGTCAAACTCTCCGGATCCTACACCCTCCCCATCTCTGTCACACACTCCGGATCCTACACTCTCCCATCCCTGTCACACTCTCCGGACCCTCCACCCTCCCCATCTCTGTCACACTCTCCGGATCCTACACCCTCCCCATCTCTGTCACAGTCTCCGGATCCTACACCTTCCCCATCTCTGTCACACTGTCCGGATCCTACACCCTCCCCATCCCTGTCACACTCTCCGGACCCTACACCCTCCCCAACTCTGTCACACTCTCCGGATCCTACACCCTCCCCATCTCTGTCACACTCTCCGGATCCTACACTCTCCCATCTCTGTCACACTCTCCGGATCCTACACCCTCCCCATCTCTGTCACAGTCTCCGGATCCTACATCTTCCCCATCTCTGTCACACTGTCCGGATCCTACACCCTCACCATCCCTGTCACACTCTCCGGACCCTACACCCTCCGCATCTCTGTCAAACTCTCCGGATCCTACACCCTTCCCATCTCTGTCACACTCTCCGGACCCTACATTCTCCCCATCGCTGTCACACTCTCGGGATCCTACCCCCTCCCCATCTCTGTCACACTCTCCAGATCCTACACTCTCCCATCTCTGTCACACTCTCCGGATTCTACACCCTCCCATCTCTGTCACACTCTCCGGATCCTACACTCTCCCCATCTCTGTCACACTCTCCGGATCCTACACACTCCCATCTCTGTCACACTCTCGGATCCTCCACCCTACCCATCTCTGTCACACTCTCCGGATCCTACACTCTCCCCATCTCTGTCACACTCTCCGGATCCTACACACACCCATCTCTGTCACACGCTCCGGATCCTACATCCTCCCATCTGTGTCACACTCTCTGGATCCAACCCTCTCCCCATCTCTGTCACACTCTCCAGATCCTACACTCTCCCCATCTCTGATACACTCTCCGGATCCTGCACACTCCCCATCTCTGTCACACTCTCCGGATCCTACACCCTCCCCATCTCTGTCACACTCTCCGGACCCTACACCCTCCCCATCTCTGTCAAACTCTCCGGATCCTACACCCTCCCCATCTCTGTCACACTCTCCGGACCCTACACTCTCCCCATCTCTGTCACACTCTCGGGATCCTACACCCTCCTCATCTCCGTCACACAATCCGGATCCTACACTCTCCCATCTCTGTCACACTCTCCGGATCCTACACCCTCCCATCTCTGTCACACTCTCCGGATCCTACACTCTCCCCATCTCTGTCACACTCTCCGGATCCTACACTGTCCCCATCTCTGTCACACTCTCCGGATCCAACACCCTCCCCATCTCTGTCACACTCTCCGGACCCTACACCCTCCCCATCTCTGTCAAACTCTCCGGATCCTACACCGTCCCCATCTCTGTCACACACTCCGGATCCTACACTCTCCCATCTCTGTCACACTCTCCGGATCCTACACCCTCCCCATCTCTGTCACACACTCCGGATCCTACACTCTCCCATCTCTGTCACACTCTCCGGATCCTACACCCTCCCCATCTCTGTCACAGTCTCCGGATCCTACACCTTCCCCATCTCTGTCACACTGTCCGGATCCTACACCCTCCCCATCCCTGTCACACTCTCCGGACCCTACACCCTCCCCATCTCTGTCACACTCTCCGGATCCTACACCCTCCCCATCTCTGTCACACTCTCCGGATCCTACACTCTCCCATCTCTGTCACACTCTCCGGATCCTACACCCTCCCCATCTCTGTCAGAGTCTCCGGATCCTACACCTTCCCCATCTCTGTCACACTGTCCGGATCCTACACCCTCCCCATCCCTGTCACACTCTCCGGACCCTACACCCTCCCCATCTCTGTCAAACTCTCCGGATCCTACACCCTCCCCATCTCTGTCACACTCTCCGGAACCTACATTCTCCCCATCGCTGTCACACTCTCCGGATACTACACCCTCCCCATCTCTGTCACACTCTCGGGATCCTACCCCCTCCCCATCTCTGTCACACTCTCCAGATCCTACACTCTCCCATCTCTGTCACACTCTCCGGATTCTACACCCTCCCATCTCTGTCACACTCTCCGGATCCTACACTCTCCCCATCTCTGTCACACTCTCCGGATCCTACACACTCCCATCTCTGTCACACTCTCCGGATCCTACACTGTCCCAATCTCTGTCACACTCTCCGGATCCAACACCCTCCCCATCTCTGTCACACTCTCCGGACCCTACACCCTCCCCATCTCTGTCAAACTCTCCGGATCCTACACCCTCCCCATCTCTGTCACACTCTCCGGATCCTACACTCTCCCCATCTCTGTCACACTCTCCGGACCCTACACCCTCCCCATCTCTGTCACACTCTCCGGATCCTACACCCTCCCCATCTCTGTCACACTCTCCGGATCCTACACTCTCCCATCTCTGTCACACTCTCCGGATCCTACACCCTCCCCATCTCTGTCACAGTCTCCGGATCCTACACCTTCCCCATCTCTGTCACACTGTCCGGATCCTACACCCTCCCCATCCCTGTCACACTCTCCGGACCCTACACCCTCCCCATCTCTGTCAAACTCTCCGGATCCTACACCCTCCCCATCTCTGTCACACTCTCCGGATCCTACACTCTCCCATCTCTGTCACACTCTCCGGATCCTACACTCTCCCCATCTCTGTCACACTCTCCGGACCCTACATTCTCCCCATCTCTGTCACACTCTCCGGACCCTACATTCTCCCCATCTCTGTCACACTCTCCGGATCCAACACCCTCCCCATCTCTGTCACACTCTCCGGACCCTACACCCTCCCCATCTCTGTCAAACTCTCCGGATCCTACACCGTCCCCATCTCTGTCACACACTCCGGATCCTACACTCTCCCATCTCTGTCACACTCTCCGGATCCTACACCCTCCCCATCTCTGTCACACACTCCGGATCCTACACTCTCCCATCTCTGTCACACTCTCCGGATCCTACACCCTCCCCATCTCTGTCACAGTCTCCGGATCCTACACCTTCCCCATCTCTGTCACACTGTCCGGATCCTACACCCTCCCCATCCCTGTCACACTCTCCGGACCCTACACCCTCCCCATCTCTGTCACACTCTCCGGATCCTACACCCTCCCCATCTCTGTCACACTCTCCGGATCCTACACTCTCCCATCTCTGTCACACTCTCCGGATCCTACACCCTCCCCATGTCTGTCAGAGTCTCCGGATCCTACACCTTCCCCATCTCTGTCACACTGTCCGGATCCTACACCCTCCCCATCCCTGTCACACTCTCCGGACCCTACACCCTCCCCATCTCTGTCAAACTCTCCGGATCCTACACCCTCCCCATCTCTGTCACACTCTCCGGAACCTACATTCTCCCCATCGCTGTCACACTCTCCGGATACTACACCCTCCCCATCTCTGTCACACTCTCGGGATCCTACCCCCTCCCCATCTCTGTCACACTCTCCAGATCCTACACTCTCCCATCTCTGTCACACTCTCCGGATTCTACACCCTCCCATCTCTGTCACACTCTCCGGATCCTACACTCTCCCCATCTCTGTCACACTCTCCGGATCCTACACACTCCCATCTCTGTCACACTCTCCGGATCCTACACTGTCCCAATCTCTGTCACACTCTCCGGATCCAACACCCTCCCCATCTCTGTCACACTCTCCGGACCCTACACCCTCCCCATCTCTGTCAAACTCTCCGGATCCTACACCCTCCCCATCTCTGTCACACACTCCGGATCCTACACTCTCCCATCTCTGTCACACTCTCCGGATCCTACACCCTCCCCATCTCTGTCACACACTCCGGATCCTACACTCTCCCAGCTCTGTCACACTCTCCGGATCCTACACCCTCCCCATCTCTGTCACAGTCTCCGGATCCTACACTCTCCCCATCTCTGTCACACTGTCCGGATCCTACACCCTCCCCATCCCTGTCACACTCTCCGGACCCTACACCCTCCCCATCTCTGTCACACTCTCCGGATCCTACACCCTCCCCATCTCTGTCACACTCTCCGGATCCTACACTCTCCCATCTCTGTCACACTCTCCGGACCTTACACCCTCCCCATCTCTGTCACACTCTCGGGATCCTACCCCCTCCCCATCTCTGTCACACTCTCCAGATCCTACACTCTCCCATCTCTGTCACACTCTCCGGATTCTACACCCTCCCATCTCTGTCACACTCTCCGGATCCTACACTCTCCCCATCTCTGTCACACTCTCCGGACCCTACATTCTCCCCATCGCTGTCACACTCTCGGGATCCTACCCCCTCCCCATCTCTGTCACACTCTCCAGATCCTACACTCTCCCATCTCTGTCACACTCTCCGGATTCTACACCCTCCCATCTCTGTCACACTCTCCGGATCCTACACTCTCCCCATCTCTGTCACACTCTCCGGATCCTACACACTCCCATCTCTGTCACACTCTCCGGATCCTACACCCTCCCCATCTCTGTCACACTCTCCGGATCCTACACTCTCCCCATCTCTGTCACTCTCTCGGATCCTCCACCCTCCCCATCTCTGTCACACTCTCCGGATCCTACACTCTCCCCATCTCTGTCACACTCTCCGGATCCTACACACACCCATCTATGTCACACGCTCCGGATCCTACATCCTCCCATCTGTGTCACACTCTCTGGATCCAACCCTCTCCCCATCTCTGTCACACTCTCCAGATCCTACACTCTCCCCATCTCTGATACACTCTCTGGATCCTGCACACTCCCCATCTCTGTCACACTCTCCGGATCCTACACACTCCCCATCTCTGTCACACTCTCCGGACCCTACACCCTCCCCATCTCTGTCAACCTCTCCGGATCCTACACCCTCCCCATCTCTGTCACACTCTCCGGACCCTACACTCTCCCCATCTCTGTCACACTCTCGGGATCCTACACCCTCCTCATCTCCGTCACACACTCCGGATCCTACACTCTCCCATCTTTGTCACACTCTCCGGATCCTACACCCTCCCATCTCTGTCACACTCTCCGGATCCTACACTCTCCCCATCTCTGTCACACTCTCCGGATCCTACACTGTCCCCATCTCTGTCACACTCTCCGGATCCAACACCCTCCCCATCTCTGTCACACTCTCTGGATGCTACACCCTCCCCATCTCTGTCACACTCTCCGGATCCTACACTCTCCCCATCTCTGTCACACTCTCCGGATCCTACACCCTCCCCATCTATGTCACACTCTCCGGATCCTACATTCTCCACATCTCTGTCACACTCTCCGGATCCTACACCCTCCCCATCTCTGTCACACTCTCCGGATCCTACACTCTCCCCATCTCTGTCACACTCTCACCATCTCTGTCACACTCTCCGGATCCTACACACACCCATCTCTGTCACACTCTCCGGATCCTACACCCTCCCATCTCTGTCACACTCTCTGGATCCAACCCTCTCCCCATCTCTGTCACACTCTCCAGATCCTACACTCTCCCCATCTCTGATACACTCTCCGGATCCTGCACCCTCCCCATCTCTGTCACACTGTCCGGATCCTACACCCTCCCCTTCCCTGTCACACTCTCCGGACCTTACACCCTCCCCATCTCTGTCAAACTCTCCGGATCCTACACCCTCCCCATCTCTGTCACACTCTCCAGATCCTACACTCTCCCATCTCTGTCACACTCTCCGGATTCTACACCCTCCCATCTCTGTCACACTCTCCGGATCCTACACTCTCCCCATCTCTGTCACACTCTCCGGATCCTACACACACCCATCTATGTCACACGCTCCGGATCCTACATCCTCCCATCTGTGTCACACTCTCTGGATCCAACCCTCTCCCCATCTCTGTCACACTCTCCAGATCCTACACTCTCCCCATCTCTGATACACTCTCTGGATCCTGCACACTCCCCATCTCTGTCACACTCTCCGGATCCTACACACTCCCCATCTCTGTCACACTCTCCGGACCCTACACCCTCCCCATCTCTGTCAACTTCTCCGGATCCTACACCCTCCCCATCTCTGTCACACTCTCCGGACCCTACACTCTCCCCATCTCTGTCACACTCTCGGGATCCTACACCCTCCTCATCTCCGTCACACACTCCGGATCCTACACTCTCCCATCTTTGTCACACTCTCCGGATCCTACACCCTCCCATCTCTGTCACACTCTCCGGATCCTACACTCTCCCCATCTCTGTCACACTCTCCGGATCCTACACTGTCCCCATCTCTGTCACACTCTCCGGATCCAACACCCTCCCCATCTCTGTCACACTCTCTGGATGCTACACCCTCCCCATCTCTGTCACACTCTCCGGATCCTACACTCTCCCCATCTCTGTCACACTCTCCGGATCCTACACCCTCCCCATCTATGTCACACTCTCCGGATCCTACATTCTCCACATCTCTGTCACACTCTCCGGATCCTACACCCTCCCCATCTCTGTCACACTCTCCGGATCCTACACTCTCCCCATCTCTGTCACACTCTCACCATCTCTGTCACACTCTCCGGATCCTACACACACCCATCTCTGTCACACTCTCCGGATCCTACACCCTCCCATCTCTGTCACACTCTCTGGATCCAACCCTCTCCCCATCTCTGTCACACTCTCCAGATCCTACACTCTCCCCATCTCTGATACACTCTCCGGATCCTGCACCCTCCCCATCTCTGTCACACTGTCCGGATCCTACACCCTCCCCTTCCCTGTCACACTCTCCGGACCTTACACCCTCCCCATCTCTGTCAAACTCTCCGGATCCTACACCCTCCCCATCTCTGTCACACTCTCCAGATCCTACACTCTCCCATCTCTGTCACACTCTCCGGATTCTACACCCTCCCATCTCTGTCACACTCTCCGGATCCTACACTCTCCCCATCTCTGTCACACTCTCCGGATCCTACACACTCCCATCTCTGTCACACTCTCCGGATCCTACACCCTCCCCATCTCTGTCACACTCTCCGGATCCTACACTCTCCCCATCTCTGTCACTCTCTCGGATCCTCCACCCTCCCCATCTCTGTCACACTCTCCGGATCCTACACTCTCCCCATCTCTGTCACACTCTCCGGATCCTACACACACCCATCTCTGTCACACGCTCCGGATCCTACATCCTCCCATCTGTGTCACACTCTCTGGATCCAACCCTCTCCCCATCTCTGTCACACTCTCCAGATCCTACACTCTCCCCATCTCTGATACACTCTCCGGATCCTGTACACTCCCCATCTCTGTCACACTCTCCGGATCCTACACACTCCCCATCTCTGTCACACTCTCCGGACCCTACACCCTCCCCATCTCTGTCAAACTCTCCGGATCCTACACCCTCCCCATCTCTGTCACACTCTCCGGACCCTACACTCTCCCCATCTCTGTCACACTCTCGGGATCCTACACCCTCCTCATCTCCGTCACACACTCCGGATCCTACACTCTCCCATCTTTGTCACACTCTCCGGATCCTACACCCTCCCATCTCTGTCACACTCTCCGGATCCTACACTCTCCCCATCTCTGTCACACTCTCCGGATCCTACACTGTCCCCATCTCTGTCACACTCTCCGGATCCAACACCCTCCCCATCTCTGTCACACTCTCCGGATGCTACACCCTCCCCATCTCTGTCACACTCTCCGGATCCTACACTCTCCCCATCTCTGTCACACTCTCCGGATCCTACACCCTCCCCATCTATGTCACACTCTCCGGATCCTACATTCTCCACATCTCTGTCACACTCTCCGGATCCTACACCCTCCCCATCTCTGTCACACTCTCCGGATCCTACACTCTCCCCATCTCTGTCACACTCTCACCATCTCTGTCACACTCTCCGGATCCTACACACACCCATCTCTGTCACACTCTCCGGATCCTACACCCTCCCATCTCTGTCACACTCTCTGGATCCAACCCTCTCCCCATCTCTGTCACACTCTCCAGATCCTACACTCTCCCCATCTCTGATACACTCTCCGGATCCTGCACCCTCCCCATCTCTGTCACACTCTCCGGACCCTACACCCTCCACATCTCTTTCAAACTCTCCGGATCCTACAACCTCCCCATCTCTGTCACACTCTCCGGAACCTACACTCTCCCATCTCTGTCACACTCTCCAGATCCTACACTCTCCCATCTCTGTCACACTCTCCGGATCCTACACCCTCCCATCTCTGTCACACTCTCCGGATCCTACACTCTCCCCATCTCTGTCACACTCTCCGGATCCTACACACTCCCATCTCTGTCACACTCTCCGGATCCTAAACCCTCCCCATCTCTGTCACACTCTCCTGATCCTACACACACCCATCTCTGTCACACTCTCCGGATCCTACACTCTCCCCATCTCTGTCACACTCTCCGGATCCTACACACTCCCATCTCTGTCACACTCTCCGGATCCTAAACCATCTCCATCTCTGTCGCACTCTCCGGATCCTACACTCTCCCCATCTCTGTCACACTCTCCGGATCCTACACCCTCCCCATCTCTGTCACACTCTCCGGATCCTACACACTCCCCATCTCTGTCACACTCTCCGGATCCTACACACTCCCCATCTCTGTCACACTCTCCGGATCCTACACCCTCCCCATCTCTGTCACACTCTCCGGATCCTACATTCTCCACATCTCTGTCACACTCTCCGGATCCTACACCCTCCCCCATCTCTGTCACACTCTCCGGATCCTACACTCTCCCCATCTCTGTCACACTCTCCGGATCCTACACCCTCCCCATCTCTGTCACACTCTCCGGATCCTACACTCTCCCCATCTCTGTCACACTCTCCGGATCCTACACACACCCATCTCTGTCACACTCTCCGGATCCTACACCCCTCCCAGCTCTGTCACACTCTCTGGATCCAACCCTCTCCCCATCTCTGTCACACTCTCCAGATCCTACACTCTCCCCATCTCTGATACACTCTCCGGATCCTGCACACTCCCCATCTCTGTCACACTCTCCGGATCCTACACCCTCCCCATCTCTGTCACACACTCCGGACCCGACACCCTCCCCCATCTCTGTCAAACTCTCCGGATCCTACACCCTCCCATCTCTGTCACACACTCCGGATCCTACACTCTCCCATCTCTGTCACACTCTCCGGATCCTACACCCTTCCATCTCTGTCACACTCTCCGGATCCTACACTCACCCCATCTCTGTCACACTCTCCGATCCTACACTCTCCCCATCTCGGTCACACTCTCCGGATCCTACACCCTCCCCATCTCTGTCACACTGTCCGGATCCTACACCCTCCCCATCTCTGTCACAACTCTCCGGACCCTACACCCTCCCATCTCTGTCACACTCTCTGGATCCAACCCTCTCCCCATCTCTGTCACACTCTCCAGATCCTACACTCTCCCCATCTCTGATACACTCTCCGGATCCTGCACACTCCCCATCTCTGTCACACTCTCCGGATCCTACACCCTCCCCATCTCTGTCACACTCTCCGGACCCTACACCA
>NW_026780433.1:0-35700 GCF_030144855.1 Hypanus sabinus | reverse complement strand
CTAGCTATTTTTAAATATAAAAGTGAATGATATGTATACATATCCTCATTAACAAGTTAACATGTTAGAATCTTAATATCCATTTCATTGCACCCTTCTACTTATTGCTAATTAGCATCACCTCCTGCAAACTCTCTCAATTAACTGATTGCAGCCTTTTTTAACTTCTTATTCCATGGTGACTAATGGAATTCACTTTTTTTGTAGTCCCACCAATCACCAGTTGAATTTTCACCATTTACAGCTGGTTGAGGTTACATTCCATTGTTAAGATACATACTGTAGTATACAAGCGAATGTGAACTGCCCCTTTGAACCCTAACCAGATGATTGCACCCTTCGACAAACTGGTAGTTCAAGACACCAAAATTTTTTGCTCATTCTTTCAATTTGTCCAAGTCCTACTGCAATTGCGTTACTTCCTCAGCACTACCTACCCCTCCACCTATCTTTGTATCATCTGCAAACTTTGCCACAAAGCCATCAATTCCACAATCTAAATCACTGACAAATAGTGTGAAAAGTAGCAGTCTTAATACTGGCGATTGAATGAAGACAATCTAGAAGCATTTGTTAGTAAAGAGTAAGAATTTTAAAATGAAAACATTTCTGAAAGCAAAATTGATCAGCAAACTTCATAGCAAAGGGTGACTGGTGCAAGTCTAGTAATATAAGAACATAAGAAATAGGAGCAGAAGTAGGCCATCAGGCCCGTTCAGCCTGCTTCGCCATTCAATAATGTCTCCACCTACCTGCCTTTTCCCCATAACCCATAATTCCCCAACTATGCAAAGATCTATCTAACTTTGTCTTAAATATATTTACTTAGCTAGCCTCCACTGCTTGACCGGACAGAGAATTCCACAGATTCACCACTCTTTGGGAAAAGTAGCTCCTTCTCATCTCCATCTTAAATTTACTCCCCCAAATCTTGAGGATCTGTCCCCTACTTCTAGTCTCACCTACCGGTGGAAACAACTTTTCTGCCTCTAACTTTATTTATACCTTTCTTAATTTTATATGTTTCCATAAGATCTCCTCTCATTCTTCTGAATTCCAGTGAGTAGAGTTCGAGGGGACTTGATCTCTCCTCATAGCCTAACCCCTTCATCTCTTGACTTGAATGCCTCCACTAATAAAAGCAAGCATTCCATAAGCCTTCTTAATGACGTTATCAATCTGTGTAGTTTCTTTCAAAGAGCTATGGCCTTGGACCTCAAGATCTCTCTGCTCAGCAACACTTAACAGGGTACTGTCTCCTTGCATCTGCCTTACCAAGGTGCAACACCTCACATATATCTGGGCTAAACACCATCTGCCATTTCTCTGCCCATAACTGTAACTGATTTATATAGTGCTGTATTAAAATTGTTAAAGTAAATGCCATGTATATTAAGACCATAAGATATAGCAGCAGAAGTAGGCCATTCAGCCCTTCTAAGTCTGCTCCGGCATTCAATCAAGGGCTAATCCAATTCTTCCAGTCATCCCCACAACCGTGCCTTCACCCCATACCCTTTGATGCCCTGGCTAATCAAGAATCCATTAATCTCCGCCTTAAATATACCCAATGACCTGGCCTCCTAAGCCGCTCGTGGCAACAAATTCCAAAGATTTACCACCCTCTGACTAAAGTAACTTCTCCACATCACAGTTCTAAATGGATGTCCTTCAATCCTGAAATCGTGCCCTCTTGTCCTGGATTCCCCTAATATGGGAAATAATTTTGCCATATCGAAACTGTTCAGGCCTTATAGACAGTAGGTGCAGGAGTAGGTCATTCAGCCCTTCGAGCCAGCACCGCCATTCAATGTGATCATGGCTGATCATCCACAAACAGTACCCTGTTCCTGCCCTCTCCCCATATCCCTTGACTCCGCTATCTTTAAGAGCTGTATCTAAGTCTTTCTTGAAAGCATCCAGAGAATTGGCCTCCACTGCCTTCTGAGGCAGAGTATTCCATAGATCCACAACTCTCTGGGTGAAAAAAGTTTTTCCTGAACTTCGTTCTAAATGGCCTACATCTTATTCTTAAACTGTGACCTCTGGTTCTGGACTCCCCAAACATTGGGAACATGCTTCCTGCCTCTAGCGTGTCCAATCCCTTAATAATCTTATTTGTCTCAAGCAGATCCCCTCTCAATTTTCTAAATTCCAGTGTATACAAGCCCAGTCGCTCCAATCTTTCAACATATGACAGTTCCGCCATCCCGGGAATCAACCTCATGAACCTATGCTGCACTCCCTCAATAGCAAGAATGTCCTTCCTTAAATTTGGAGACCAAAACTGAACACAATACTCCAGGTGTGGTCTCAACAGGGCTCTGTACAACTGCAGAAGGAACTCTTCACTCCTATACTCAATTCCTCTTGTTATGAAAGCTAACGCCATTAGCTTTCTTCACTGCCTGTTGTATGTGCATTTTAACATTCAGAATGTTTTTATATGATTCCCCCCCCCATCATTCTCCTGAACTCCAGGGAATACTGCCCAAGAGCTGCCAGACGTTTCTCATACAGTAACCCTTTCATTCCTGGAATCATTCTTGTGAACCTTCTCTGAACCCTCTCCAATGTCAGTATATCCTTTCTAAAATAAGGAGCCCAAAACTGCACCCAATACTCCAAACGTGATCTCATGAATACCTTACAGAGCCCCAACATCACATCCCTGCTCTTATATGCTATACTTCTAGAAATGAATGCCAACATTGCATTCACCTTCTTCACAACTGACTCAACCTGGAAGTTAACCTTTAGGGTATCTTGCTCAGGGACCCCTGAATCTCTTTGCAACTCTGCATTTTGAACTCTCTCACCATCTATAGTCTGCCTGTTAATTTCTTTCACCAAAGTGCATGAACATACACTTTCCAATATTGTATTTCATTTGCCACTTCTTTGCCCATTCCCCTAAACTATCTAAGTCTGTTTCCTCAACACTACCCGCTCCTCCACCTATCTTTGTAACACCTGCAAATATAACCAAAAATCCATTAACCATATAACAATTACAGCACGGAAACAAGCCATCTCGGCCCTTCTAGTCTGTGCCGACGCTTACTATCACCTAGTCCCACTGGCACGCGCTCAGCCCATAACCCTCCATTCCTTTCCTATCCATATACCTATCCAGTTTTACTTTAAATGACAATACCAAACCTGCCTCTACCACTTCTACTGGAAGCTCATTCCACACAGCTACCACTCTCTGAGTAAAGAAATTCCCCCTCGTGTTACCCTTAAATTGTTGCCCCCTAACTCTCAACTCGTCCTCTTGTTTGAATCTCCCCTACTCTCAATGGAAAAAGCCTATCCACGTCAACTCGATCTATCCCCCTCATAATTTTAAATACCTCTATCAAGTCCCCCCTCAACCTTCTATGCTCCAAAGAATAAAGACCTAACTTGTTCAACCTTTCCCTGTAACTTAGGTGCTGAAACCCAGGTAACATTCTAGTAAATCTTCTCTGTACTCTCTCTATTTTGTTGATATCTTCCCTATAATTAGGTGACCAGAACTGTAAACAATACTCCAAATTCCGCCTTACCAATGCCTTGTACAATTCTAACATTACTTTGCAACTCCTATACTCAATGCTCTGAGTTATAAAGGCCAGCATACCAAAAGCTTTCTTCACCACCCTATCCACATGAGATTCCACCTTCAGGGAAGTATGCACCATTATTACTAGAACACTCTGTTCTACTGCATTAATACCGTAATCCAAGTCATTGACATACATCGTAAAAAGCAGCGGTCCCAACACTGACCCTTGTGGAACTCCACTGGTAACTGGCAGCCAGCCAGAATAGGATCCCTTTATTCCCACTCTCCATTTTCTGCCAACCAGCCAATGCTCCACCTGTGCTAATAACTTCCCTGTAATTTCATGGGCTCTTACCTTGCTAAGCAGCCTCATGTGTGGCACCTTGTCAAAGGCCTTCTGAAAATCCAAGTGCATCACACCTACTGCATCTCCGTTATCCACCCTGCTTGTAATTACCTCAAAGAATTGCAGTAGGTTTGTCAGGCAGGATTTTCCTTTCAGGAAACCATGCTGGCTTTGGCCTATCTTGTCATGTGCTTTCAAGTACTCCATAAACTCATCCCTAACAATCGATTCCAACAACTTCCCAACCACTGATGTCAGGCTATAGTTTCCTTTCTGCTGCCTCCCATCCTTCTTAAATAGCAGAGTAACATTTGCAATTTTCCAGTCATCTGGTACAATGACAGAATCAATTGATTCTTGAAAGATCATCATTAATGCCTCCGCAATCTCTCCAGCTACTTCCTTCAGAACCAGATGTGCATTCCATCAGGTCCAGGAGATTTATCCACCATCAGACCATTAAGCTTCCTGAGCACCTTCTCAGCTGTAATTTTCACTGCACAAACTTCACTTCCCTGACACTCCTGAATGTCCGGAGTACTGCAGGCCTCTTCCACTGTGAAGACTGATGCAAAATACACATTCAGTTCCTCTGCCATCTCTTCACTTCTCATTACAGTAGCTCCAGCATCATTTTGTAATGGTCCTATATCTACCCTAGACTCTCTTTTACCCTTTATATACTTAAAAAAGCTTTTAGTATCTTCTTTGATATTAGTCGTCAGTTTCTTTTCATAATTCATCTTTTCCTTCCTAATGACCTTCATAGTTTCCTTCTGCAAGTTTTTAAAAGCTCCCCAATCCTCTATCTTCCCACTAGCTCTGGCTTCCTTGTATGTCCTCTTTTGCTTTTACTTTGGCTCCGACTTCTCTTGTCAGCCATGGTAGTGTCCTTCTTCCGTTTGAAAATTTCTTACTTGGAACTTATCTGTCTTGCACTTCCCTCATTTTTCGCAGGAACTCCAGTCATTGCTGCTCCACTGCCCTTCCTGTAAATGTCCCTTTCCAGTCAATTTTGGCCAGTTCCCCTCTCATGCCATTGTAATTTCCTTAATCCACTGACACACTGGAATTTTGTTCCTCCTTCTCGAATTTCAAAGTGAACTCGATCATATTGTAATCACTGTTCCCTAAGGGTTCCTTAACCTTAAACTCTCTTATCACCTCCAGATCATTGCACAACACCCAATCCAGCACAGCCCCTAGTGGGCTCAACAACAAGTTGTTCTAAAACACCATCCCTTAGACATTCTACAAATTCTCTCTCTGGTACTGACCTGGTTTTCCTAATCCACTTTCACGTTAAAATCCCCAATGATTATAATGACACTGCCTTTCTGACACACCTTTCCTATCTCCTGTTGTAATTTGTAATCTACATCCTGGCTGCTGTTTGGAAGCCTGTATACAATTGCCTTTAGGGTCTTTTTACCCTTGCCATTTCTTAACTTAACCCATAGAGACCTTACACCTTACACCATAATCCTATGTCACCTTTAATGATTTAATATTATTTCTTATACACAGAGCCACACCACCCCCTCTACCTACTAAACTATCTTTCCGATACACCGCATATCCTTGGACGTTCGGCTCCCAAAGGCAGCCATCCTTTAGCCAAATTTCAGAGATGGCCACAATGTCATATTTGCCAATCTGCAGCTGAATTTCAAGATCATCTATTTTATTCCTTAAGCCGTGTGCATTCAAATATAACACTTTCAGTCCAATATTTGTTGCTTTCTGTTTTAACTGCACCACGCCTCTATTGCCTGGAACTCATTCCACTGGTTGTGATTAAACCTCATCTCCTGCCTGTTCTTTCTATAATCTCTGTTGCATGCTTTGATTTATTTCTGTTTTTCCCTCCCTCAACCCTATCATTTCGGTTCCCATCCCCCTGCCAAATTAGTTTAAACCCTCCCTAATGTACCAGCTAGGATATTGGACCCCTTTGAGTTATGGTGTAACCTGTCCTTTTTTGTAGAGGTCGCCCCTCCCCCCAGAAGAGGGCCCAATGATTCAGGAAACTGAAGCCCTGTCCCCTACACCAGTCTCTCAGCCACACACATTAATATGCCTGATCATGCTATTCGTGCGCTAGCTAGCACATGGCACAGGCAGCAATCCTAACATTACTATCCTAGAGGTCCTGCTTTTCAGCATCCTACCTAACTCCCTGAATTCTCTATTCAGGATTTCCTCCCTTTTTCTACCCATGTCATTGTTACCAACTTGTGGTGCTCTGTACTATCTGACCGTCACCCACTTCTCCAATTCCTGCAGCCTTGGCGTGACTAACTTCCTGGAGCTCCTCCCTATCTCCTGTTCACTCTCCCTAATAAGCTGTAGGTCATCGAACCGCAGTTCCAGATCCCTAACACAGTCTCTCAGGAGCTGTATCGGTGCACCTGGTGCAGATGTGGCCATCTGGGAGACTGGAAGATTTCCAGGATTCGCACATCTGACACCCTGAGCAAATACTAACCTACTGACATGCTCTCTATTCCTCAAAAAAATGCAAAGAAAAACCAAAAATGAAATATTAATATAAAGGAAAAAGTCACAAAGCTAAGGTGAAAGAATCAGGGAGTGGAACACTTTGAAACAGCTGGCAGAGGTGTCATAGGCCAACTGGTATACTTCAGTGTGTGATATGCCAAGTAAACAAGGGAGCTCACACTCCAGCTCTTTTTTATGGTGTCAAGTGTAAACAAGTAGTTCTTAAGAGTTTAAAAAAAAGCTAGATTTATGTCTCCTGATTAGTGCAAGAGCAATCAACTTGTCCCAGTTCCAGAGGTTACAGATTGGGGCACCACATTAACAACACTGGAATTAAGGAAGTACAAGGAATCATCAAACTGTGACTCAGTTGCAGGTGGAAAGGAAAAAAAACTCCATTGTGGAATGCTCATCTTCACCTTGAAAGTATCTGTCTAATGTGGAAATATCCTTCCTCCTTGGGACTGTTCAAGTACAGAAACTCTCTTCTAATATCATAGTTGAGTTGTACCCACCCATGAGTATTTGGAGTTCAGTTAAACAGTTTTACGTACCACACCATCTTCATCTATTCCTTCATCTTCATCTGACTCATCATCTGTAATTGGTTCTGAAGAGCCATAGTCTCTGAGCATTTGGGTTATTCCAGAATCGGGCAAGAACACCGCCAGACAAATTGGTGTGTAGCCATTGTACATCTGGGCATGAACATCTGCTCCCCTCTTTAGTAAGAGTCTGACGATGTGAAGATTCTGCTTTTCTACTCCCAAATGTAATGCAGTCCGACCTGCACACTTCTCCTACAGACAGAAATTGAAGTTTAAATATCCCATAGGTTTCCCTTTACAAAAAAAAAACACCTTCTGACCATATTATTGTCACTGTTTTTTTGCGGGGAGGGGTTGGGGATTTGATGTTCCAGCACTGTTTTCTGGGTAGGCATTCAGTTAATTTTTGTGCGAGGGAGGAGTTTGGGGGCGAGTGGGTTGGGGTTTGATAGCTCTTGTTTTTTTTCCCCTTTTGTGTGATGGGGGAAAGGGGTTGTCTTTCAATGACTCCATGGTTTTTCTGTATTGGATGGCTATTTAGAGAAGACGAATCTCAGAGTTGTATTCTACATACATACTTTGATAATAAAATGAACCTTTGAACCTTTAATTTCATCAGTTAGATGATCATTTCTGTTCATGCATCACACCCCAAAAACAGAGTGATACAGGGAAGCTACAAGCCATCCTAACTGATATTTATTTAGAGATACAGCACGGATCAGGCCCTTCCAGCCCAATGAGCCATGCTGTTCATAAACCCGCCTATGTAAACATAACCTAGGCACAGGACAATTCACAATGACCAATTAACCTAACAACTATAAGACCACAAGATGCAGGAGCAGAATTAGGCCATTCAGCCTATCAAGTCTGCTCCGCCATTCCATCGTGGCTAATCCCTGATCCAACTCAGCCTGCCATCTTGCCATAACCTTTGCTGCCTTGACCAATCAGGAAACAATTTTTGCTTTAAATATATCCATGGTTTTGGCCTCCACAGCTGTCTATGACAGACCATTCCACAAATTCAGTACTCTCTCGCTAAAGAAAAAGCCTCCTTATCTCTAAGGGTTGCCCCTCAATTTTGGGGCTGTGCCCTCTAGATCTGAGCACCCCCACCAAAGGAAAGATCCTCTCCACATCCACTTTATCTAGTCCTTTCAATATTCAGGTTTCAATGAGATACCCTGCACCCCCCCACATTTTTTTACTAAATTCCAGTGAGTACAGGTCTAAAGCTGCCAAACTCTCCTCATATGTTAACCCCATTATTCCTACAATCAGCCTCATGAACCTCCTCTGGACTCTCTCCAATGGCAACACATCCTCTCTGAGATATGGGGCACCAAAAACTGTTGACAATACTCCGTGACTAGTGTCTTATAACCCTCAGCATGATCTCTTTACCAACAGAGCCATACCACCACCTATGCCTTCTTGCCGGTCCTTTCCATGCAAAGTGTATCTTTTAATATTAAGCTCCCACCTATGATCTTCTTTCAGCCACAACTCAGTGATGCCCACAACGTCATACTGACCAATTGCTAATTGCACCACTAGTAGGTCTTCAGACTGTGGGAGGAAACCCACACAATCATGGAATGTCCACACTCCTTACACTGGAACTGAACTCTGCTGCCCCGAGCTGTAATAGCATCTTACTAACCAATACTTTAGCGTGGCGCTCCTGTAGCCAGAAACAGTCAATATTTAGTGCGTTGAAAATCCTAAACACTGGAGAATAACTAACAGTTTCTGGACTACCTTTGACCATTAGGAGGCATGTTTGAGCAAGTACTGCTGCTACTTTTTGGGCATTTCCAGGAGTTAAGCTGAGGATGGGGTATAGGAACAAAGCACAAGTGAAAAAAAATCTATTAAATATTGTGCTAGCGGTAACAGCTACTGAGAACTGTTAATTACCCTGAATCCCACACCAACGATCTCACTTTAAGGAGTTTTTATCCTGTTATTTCATATTCTCGTTATTTACTGCTATTTATTTATATTTTCACTTGAACAGTTTGTTGTCTTCTACACTCCAGTTGATCTCTCATTGATCCTGTTATTGTTACTATTCTATAGGTTTGATGAGTAAGCCCACAAGAAAACGAATCTCAGAGTGGTATGTGGTGATGTACAAGTACTCTGATAATAAACTTCACTTTGACTCTGAAGGCAAACAGTTCTGAGGTCAGAAGATCCAATTTGGAAAAACATTAATGTCTATTGCAATTGCAAGGAACACTGCCCAAAGCATGGACACCTGTGCTCTCCTTTGTGAAACGAGATGGGGTATGTAATGTCTGGCATACACAGCCTCGACAGTTAGTCTCAGAGGGGGACATGTTCTGATCCAGACTCGCACTCTGCAAACTGTTCACGGGACAACGCAGTGCTGGAGTGAACAGCCCACTCACACTCACAGCTGAGAAAGGAGATCTGTGAGAGGGGAGAAACCTAGATAAAAGACAAACTCATTCCAAAAAAAAAAGGGCCAGTCCCCTCTCCCTCGGACTACAGCAAAAGCAATAAAGATTATTTGATCACCCTCCCCACCCTCATTGACCATGCAGTGCCTTGTATCTTAAACTGTTTCAGAGATTTTAAAGAACTTGCCTTTGCATTTATGTCCAGTTCAAACTGCAGAAGATACTCCACAATCTTAACATCATTAAGTATTACTGCCAAGTGGAGGGGTGTTAAACCTGAGGGAAAAGGGAGAAGCATTAAAATACAATAAACAGATATCAGCAATAAGCCATTTGGTCCCAATCAGCAGATGGCCTTTCACCTCTGTTCCCCAATTACATTTAGGACATGCTTTTCTGCCTGGTTGTTGCACACATCAACTTTTCCTTTTCAGTTCGATTTTCTTCAGCTTTCCTGGAGGCACCACTTCCTAACGGGGTTATGTCCTGAGGTCAGGTGTGAATGTTCCCAAGTGAGCAATCCAATGGGAGGGTTGCAAACTATTCTCTCCGTTCATATCCAATGATACGTACTGGAGATCTGATGAAAAGGAACCCCAAACACTTTACCATGGACCAAAGTTCCTACTTATTTCTAGCTTTTTGATATCCTTATCAGTGGCATGGCGGGAGTGGGGGGTGGGGAGTTAAAGATTTACCCTATCATAGTCATACATCTATCAGGTCACACCTCGACCTTTATTGTGATTTCTGATACACTGCAGTATAGGTCCTTCTGGCCCTTTGTGCCATGTCGCCCAGTAACCCTTGATTTAACCCCAGCCTAACCACAGAACAATTTAGAATGATCGTACCAACCCATATATCTTTGGGATGTGGGAGGAAACCGGAGCACCTGGAGGAAACCCACGTAGTCACGAAGAAAATGAACAAACTCCTTATTGAACTTGGGCCATTTGTACTGCAAAGCGTTGTGCTAACCACACTACCTTGCCGCCCACATTGAATACAGTGCGGATAAGATCCTTCGAGCAACCACCAATTTAATCCTAGTCTGGTCGCAGCACAATTTCTTTGGACTGTGGGAGAAAACTGGAGCATACGGAGGAAATCATGTAGTCAAAAGGAGAACGTACAAGCAACTTACAGACAGCGGCAAGGCCTGCAGGATCTAATTCAGTCCACGTGCTGAGTTAATTAATGTAATTCAATTTGGAAATGTCCCAAGAGGATCTCAACCCTGTCGCAGGGTTTGGAGGCTTGTGTGTCTCAGTGACCTGGAGAGCAATGTTGGCTGTGTAAGGGCCTTGTGCTTTGGTTCTTGGTCAACCAGGCCAAAAAGATCAAAGGGTAGACCCCAGACTGAGTGAGCTGCTGGTCCTCCAGGTTTGGGGCTTCAGCTCAGGGCAACAACCCTGATTGTTAAAACAAAACTGTTACTAAAACAGCAATAAAAAAAACTTCATCGCTGCCCTAAACACCAGGAGCATAACAGACAATAAGCTTGGAAATGAAACTTTGGGTATGAGGAGTAACTTCTTTAGGCAGAGGTTGGTCAATTCAGTGCCACAGATGGCTGTGGAGGGAAAGTCCTTGGTGATTTTTAAAGCAGAGGTTGATAAGTAAGGGCATCAAAAGTTACAGGGGGAAAGCAAGAGAATGGGGTTGAGTTGGGTGGAGGAGAATTAAACCATTTGGACAATGCTTGGTATTGTTTGCAACTTTAAGAATAGGTCATTGGGGTACCTTGACTTTTGATGACTATCTACTCCAAGAGTGAGAGTGACTGAGGTCAAGATGGTCTGAAATTTATGTGTGTGAGCTATTTAATCAAAGCAGTAAAATCTGTGGCTTGAAGGAGGTGGATAATTGCTTTATACTATGCAAGTCTAGCAGTAATTGAAGAATCTTCCTATAGTAGTTCATAAATATTGCTTGCAAGGTAACATAGCAGTTAGTGTGACACTATTACAGTGCTAGCAACTCAGCTTCAATTCTTGCCACTCTGTCTACAAAAAATTTGTGCATTCTCCCTGTGACCATGTACGTGTTTCCTCCAGGTGCTCCAGTTTCCTCCCACATTCCAGGTTAGGACTGTAAGCTGTAGGCATGTAATATTGGCACAGGACATACGACAAAACTTGCAAACCACCCCCAGCACAAGAATGTACTATGTTACCTACTGACACAATGCATTTCACTGTACACTTCAATATATATGTGACAAATAAAGGTAATCTCACCTAATCTAATTGTGTGGGAAACCACTGTTTATTTTAAAAATAATACTTTTTATTTAAAATTTGTATTTTTTAAGACTGTGTATTTTTCACACTCACTGGCAGAAAGCGGTATGGCAGCTAAAATAACAGTTTATCGCCTTTCTCATTTTTCATCAGCAAAGTATTAGCACATTACCCAAGTGATATAACTGTTTTAATTATGTAATCTATTAACTAGCTTCCTATCTAAGGAACCTTTATCTTATCTATATGAAATGCCCTGGTTAAGATTTCAAATGCTATGGTGTAGGTACTTCACTTTAGAAGTTTCTGCAAACACTGCATGTCCTGCTGGTAGAATGTTTTCATTTCGGCCAAAAGCCTACCGCTCAAATTAGGAATGTTGTGTCAGCCAAACAGGATAGTGGAATTGGGAGTAAGTTCTGGAGAGAGTGGGACAGAGAGAAATTTTTGTGAGGGACAGTAGCCTTTTTTGGTGGGAGCTGTGGAGAGGACAGGAGCGAAAGTCCCGCAGAGTGCCTTGGGAAGGAGAGTCCCAGTTACAAATGCTTTGTGAAGATGAATGGCTCCAAGGAGGAAGGGTCAATACCAGAAAGGCATCGAACAAACTGTATACATTGGACTGATTTAACTGTAATGGGCCCTTATATTATTTTTTTTCTTTTCCTTTTCCTACTAACTGATAATGTCGAAATTTGTAAATATATTTCCTTTATAATTTTTTGCTGTGCACTATGTTATTTCTGGCTGACTGACAATTATGTATGGGCAGCATTTACACAGCATTCGCTCAAATCGAGGTGCTTTAATCAGAACATCACAACGTTCCTGTTTGGTTGAACTCCAAATCATACCGACCCTAGATGTATCTTGTTTATGAAAGATGGTCTTCTTGCCGCAGTCATATGGCTGTTAGCAGAGCTGACTAACGAGCCAAGTTCGTATACAAGCCTGGTGAGAGGGTTATCTATAAAAGCAATAGATTTTTCAGAAGCGCCATCTTTTCTTTCTTTATTGTTTTGTCTTCACATCCATATTCCTCTTAGTATTGTTTCTCAGCTCTTTATTTAGTTTGCTCAGTATTTGTATGCTTGCTTGTACTCTAAAATAAGCTGAAATCGTGGAATTAAGACTCCTCATCAGTCCCGACTCCTGGAAGAACCCAGAGGATCAGAAAATAAACAGAGATCTGGTAACAGGTTTGGGTTTCTCTGCACTAGTTAAATGCACAGTCATCAACAGCTTACACCTCACCCTGCAATGTGGGAAGGACAGTGGTGACCTATAGACTTTAATTTTATTTAAACGATAAACCAACAAGTAGAACACTATTGTTAAGGTTGGATTTAATTAGAAATTAGAACCTCGTCAGACACCAGTTTTCCTGCCTGGTAACTAAATTGGTGAATACTAGTCAGAATTTTTTGAAAGTAAACATTAAATCTCAGGATCTTTACCTTGGTAGTTATAGAAATGTAGCTGCTGTTTGAATTGTGAAGGGTCCACCAAGTTGGAATAATGTAGGTCACTGGAATGGTGAAACAGGAGTGCCTGGACACAGGCAAGTGCCATTTCCTTGCAAGCGAGGTGTAAGGCAGTGTTCCCATCCTTCTCTTGAAGCAAGAGGCTCGCTCCAGCCGCTGTCAGCTTCTTTATAAAATCTGGTCGCTCGAGGATCACTGCCAAATGCAGTGCGGTCTGAAAGAGATGAGAGGTGTGGGAACGAAGGAGAGAGTTTTTTTTTAACTACTGAATGGGAAATGGAAGGAGAGTTTGCACTTTCATTGAGAAAAACAACTGATCTGCTGGCGACAAGGAAACTTCTAAGTAAATTTCTGAATGACACAAAACCAAAGTAATTATTTCCGTCTGCACTCTCAGTACCTGCTTCATGTTGTTTTGCAGGTTGAGAAAATCCGTACCCTTGATATAGTAGAGAAGGCGCTCCAGCAAGCAATCTTCTTCATGAATGATGGTCAGGTGCAGTATCCTTTTAAAACAAAATTCCAGACATCAGCTGATCATCCTTTGGTGGTCATAGTTTGAGAATGGTTACATACAGCTCATCTCCAGAGGACCACAACCTTGGCATAGGGTTTGGAGGCTTGCGCACCTCAATGACCTGGAGAGCCAAGCTAACTGGAGTCAGGGCTATATACTTTGGTTCAAGTCCACTTGGGACTTGCCAGACTGAGAGAGAGAGCGAGAGAGAGAGAGAGAGAGAGTTACTAACAGTTAGCTGACTGAGTTACTGACTGAGAGTTAGCTGGAAGGTGATGGGTAAAGCCAGGTGCGTGGGAAAGGTAAAGGGCTAGAGAGGAGAGTGGACCATGGGAGAAAGGAAAGGAGCAGAGGATGAGAGAGGCTCATCTCCAGAGGACCACAACCTTGTCACAGGGTTTGGAGGCTTGCGCGCCTCAATGACCCGGAGAGCTATGCTGGCTCGAGTCAAGACTTTATGCTTTGGCTCTTGGTAAAGTCACCCATGCCAAGCTGGTCAAAGTTAGAGGACTGACTGAGTCGTCCACTGGTTCTACAGGTTCAGGAGTTCAGCTCAGGGCTAACAACCGTGACTGATCAAACAAAACTGTTATGGAAACAGCAATGAAGCACTCTTCTACATCTGAGTGTGACAATATTCCTGTGTCTCCAGCAAGAAATTGTATAATTGATAGTAAAGACAAAGGAGGCTACTAACATGATGAAGGAAGCCCTGAATACCACCAGAGATGGAGGACCTTCGTTGCTGCCCTGAACGTCAGTGGTGGCAATTAAATAAAGATCAGTGTGGATAGTGTGCGAGACAGCAAGAGATCAAGGATGGGTGGGGGGGGGGGGGGAAGAGAGAGCAGAGAATGGTAGAAAGAGCCAGTGGGAGAGAAGCAGAGAACAGAGAAAATATAGGCAGAATGTGCCTGAGTGAAGCTTAAAACTGCTCCCCAAGTTGCAGACACCTTATACACAGTGAAAAGTGAGAAAGATGCTGGGGGGGGGGAGGAGAGGGGGAGGGGGAGGGGGAGGGGGAGGGGGAGGGGGAGGGGAGGGGGAGGGGGAGGGGGAGGGGGAGGGGAGGGGGAGGGGGAGGGGGAGGGGGAGGGGGAGGGGGAGGGGGAGGGGGAGGGGAGGGGGAGGGGGAGGGGGAGGGGGGAGGGGGAGGGGGAGGGGAGAGGGAGGGGAGAGGGAGAGGGAGAGGAGAGGGAGAGAGAGAGAGAGGAGAGGAGAGAGAGATGAGAGAGAGAGAGAGAGAGAGAGAGAGAGAGAGAGAGAAGAGAGAGAGAGAGAGAGAGAGAGAGAGAGAGAGAGGGAGGGGGAGCGGGCTCAACTCTTGTAGATAGTTCATTACTAGAATTTCTGCACCAAACTAACAGATTATTCCTCTCTGCAACTTGTTAATTGGGTGGCACAATGCTGAGTTGCTCACTTGATGCTCAACTCAGTACGGATGGAAAGCATGCAAGGAGCCAGCTAGATTCAAGCCTAGGACCACTTGCCTTGAAGTCAAATGGAATTGGCAGTCCGTATCTCTCCAGAAAAAAAGTCACCAAAATCAAAAAGCCACAAACTACAGAACAAAGTCAATTCATGCACATTGTTGTTAAAACAGGGCAGCAGTCAAGCAAATTAAATGCTGTAAAACTCGTGAAGAAAAAGAAAGTACAGATTCATGTCTAAGTTTCTGAACTCCCCTCTTCTTAGACATCTGGTGAATAACATGACTGATTTGGAAACTACGGCAGCAGAATAAAGTAGGGGCAGATGCCTTTTGAGGATGAAGCTGGTATTTAATCCTTTTTGAATCAGATTTAATCAATGCTCTTAGAAATCTCTACTTAAGGTAAAAGTGTTTCAGTTATGTCAGGGTGGGGGGGGGGGGGGGTATGGAAGGAAGAGGCCCATCTGCAGCAGGGGTTACCATGGAACCCCCACCCATTAACAGACGGGTCTGTGGATCCCAGACTGGGAATCCCTGAGCTGCAGTCTTTTGTCTTCATCTAGATCAATCACATGGACTTAATACCACAATCAGAAGCTGTATAAAGGTTAACTCCTGTCCTTCAGTGCACTTGAAGGAAGTACTTTAAGTCATAATCTGCACAGTCAACAGTAAAAGCCATATTTACTACAACTTCTATTTGCACAGGGCCCATGACAGACAACTTAGCACAATAATTCACAAGGACACCTATTCTGAAAAGTAAAGGAAGAGAAAACAGAATTAAGGGACTTCATAAACATGTGAGATTCTGAAGATGCACAAAATGCATCTTGAGCAACAAAATGCTAAAAACTCAACAAGTCATGCAGTTTCTGAGGGGAATGAAACAGAAAACATACAGCACAATACAGGCCCTTCGGCCCACAAAGCTGCGCCAAACAAGTCCCTACCTTAGAACTACCTAGGCTTTACCCACAGCCCTCTATTTTTCTATTTTCCATGTAGCCATCTAGGAGTCTCTGAAAAGATGCTACTGTTTCCGCTGCTGCCACCGACAGCCCATTCCACGCACTCACCACTCTCTGCGTAAAAAACTTAGCCCTGACATCTCTGTACCTACTTCCAAGTGCCTTAAAACCCCTCTCGTGCTAGCTATTTCAGCCCTGGGAAAAAGCCTCTGACTATCCACATGATCAATGCCACTCATTATCTTGAACACCTCTATCAAGTCATCTCTCATCCTCCATCGCTCCAAGGAGAAAAGGCTAAGTTCACTCGACCTATTCTCATAAGGCATGCTCCCCAATCCAGACAACATCCTTGTTAATCTCCTTTGCACCCTTTCTATGGTTTCCACGTCCTTCCTATAGTGAGGCGACCAGAATTGAGCACAGTACTCCAAGTGGGGTCTCAACAGGGTCCTATATAGCTGCAATATTACCTCTCGTCTCTTAAACGCAATCCCATGATTGATGAAGGCCAATGCACCGTATGCTTTTTTAACACAGCACATAGAATAGTACAGCACAGTACAGGCCCTTCAACCCACAATGTTGTGCCAACCCTTAAACCCTGCCTCTCATATAACTCACCACTTTAAATTCCTCCATATACCTGTCTGGATCCCCTGCAATTTGCGTACCGTCCCAACCACTCAACAGACGATGCCATTGCCACCACCCTCCACCTGGCCCTAACTCACCTGGACAAAAAAGAAACATACTTTGGGATGCTGTTCATAGACTTCAGTTCAGCATTCAACACAATCATCCCTCAGAAACTGACTGGAAAGCTGAGCCTACTGGGCCTGAACACCTCCCTCTGCAACTGGATCCTAGACTTCCTGACTGGGAGACCTCAGTCAGTCCAGATCAGGAACAGCATCTCCAACACCATCACACTGAGCATAGGGGCCCTCCAGAGCTGTGTGCTCAGTCCACCGCTGTTCACTCTGCTGACCCACGACTGTATTGCAACACACAGCTCGAACCACATCATCAAGTTCGCCGATGACACGACCGTGGTGGGTCTCATCAGCAAGAACGATGAATCAGCTTATAGAGAGGAGGTACAGTGGCTAACAGACTGGTGCAGAGCCAACAACCTGTCTCTGAATGTGAACAAAACAAAAAGAGATGGTTGTTGTCTTCAGGAGGGCACGGAGCGATCACTCCCCGCTGAACATCGATGGCTCCTCAGTAGAGATCATTAAGAGCACCAAATTACTTGGTGTTCACCTGGCAGAGAATCTCACCGGGTCCCTCAACAGCAGCTCCATAGCAAAGAAAGCCCAGCAGAGTCTCTACTTTCTGAAGGCTGAGGCATCTCCCACCCCCCATCCTCATCGCAATCTACAGGGGTTGTATTGACAGCATCCTGAGCAGCTGCATCACTGCCTGGTTGCCTGGTTTAGAAATTGCACTATCTCGGATTGCAAGACCCTTCAGCAAATAGTGAGGTCAGCTGAGAAGATCATCGGGGTCTCTCTTCCCGCCATCACGGATATTTACACTACACGCTGCATCCAAAAACAAACAGCATTATGAAGGGCCCCTTGCACCCCTCATACAAACTCTTCTCCCTCCTGCCATCTGGGAAAAGGCACCGAAGCGTTCGGGCTCTCACGACCAGACAATGTAACAGTTTCTTCCCCCAAGCTATCAGACTCCTCAATACCCAGAACCTGGACTGACACCTTACTGCCCTATTGTCCTGTTTATTATTTATTGTAATGCCTGCACTGTTTTGTGCACTTTATGCAGTCCTGGGTAGGTCTGTAGTCTAGTGTTGTTGTTTTTTTTTCTCTGTTTTTTTTTACATAGTTCAGTCTAGTTTTTGTACTGTGTCATGTAACACCATGATCTTGAAAAACGTTGTCTTAATTTTATTATGTACTGTACCAGCAGTTATGGTTGAAATGACAATAAAAGTGACTTGACTTGACTTGTCTAGTAGTCTCTTAAACTTCACTAGTGTATCTGCCTCCACCACTGACTCAGGCAGTTCATTCTACGCACCAACCACTCTCTGAGTAAAAAACCTTCCTCTTGAACTTCCCACCCCTTACCTTAAAGCCATGTCCTCTTGTATTGAGCAGTGGGGTCCTGGGGAAGAGGTGCTGGCTGCCCACTCTATCTCTTAATATCTTGTATACCTCTATCATGTCTCCTCTCATCCTCCTTCTCTCTAGAGAGTAAAGCACTAGCTCCCTTAATCTCTGATCATAATCCATACTCTCTAAACCAGGCAGCATCCTGGTATATCTCCTCTGTACCCCTTCCAATGCTTCCACATCCTTCCTATAGTGAAGCAACCAGAACTGGACACAGTACTCCAAGTGTGGCCTAACCTGTATTTTATAGAACTGCATCATTACCTTGTGACTCTTAAACTCTATCCCTCGACTTATGAAAGCTAACACCTCATAAGCTTTCCTAGCTACCCTATCAACCTGTGAGGCAATTTACAGGGATCTATGGACATGTACCCCCAGATCCCTCTGCTCCTCCACACTACCAAGTATCCTGCCATTTACTTTGTACTCTGCCTTGGAGTTTGTTCTTCCAAAGTGTACCACCTCACACTTCTCTGGGTTAAACTCCATCTGCCACTTCTCAGCCCACTTCTGCATCCTATAAATGTCTTTCTGCAATCTTTGACAATCCTCTACACTATCTACACCACCACCAACCTTTGTGTCGTCTGCAAAATTGCCAACACACCCTTCTACCACCACATCCAGGTTGTTAATAAAAATCACAAAAAGTATAGGTCCCAGAACCGAGATTTGTGGGACACCACTAGTCACAACCCTCCAATCCAAATGTACTCCCTCCTCCACCTGGCCAAACTTCCCTGGATCCCATGCCTTCTGACTTACTCAATAAACCTACCATGTGGAACCTTGTCAAATGCCTTACTAAAATCCATGTAGATCACATTCACTGCACTACCCTCATCTATATGCCTGGTCACCTCCTCAAAGAACTCTATCAGGTTTGTTAGACATGATCTGCCCTTCACAAAGCCATGCTGACTGTCCCTGATCATACCATGATTCTCTAAATGCCCATAGATTCTATCTCTAAGAATCTCTTCCAACAGCTTTCCCACCACAGACGTAAGGCTCACTGGTCTGTAATTACCCGGACTATCCCTACTACCTTTTTTGAACAAGGGGACAACATTCGCCTCCCTCCAATCCTCCGGTACCATTCCCGTGGACAATGAAGACATAAAGATCCTAGCCAGAGGCTCAGCAATCTCTTCCCTTGCCTCGTGGAGCAGCCTGGGGAATATTCCACCAGGACCCAGGGATTTATCCGTCCTAATGTAACATTTAAAACTCTGCCCCATCTAAACCACTGAAACTAATCAGGTGCCAATCAATATTAGGGAAGTTAAAAGTCACCCATTATAACAACCCTGTTATTTTTGCACCTTTCCAAAATCTGCCTCCCAATCTGCTCCTCGGTATCTCTGCTGCTACCAGGAAGCCTATAGAATACTCCCAATAGAGTATCTGCTCCCTTCCTGTTCCTGACTTCTACCTACACTGACTCAAAAGAGGATCCTGCTACATTACCCACCCTTTCTGTAGCTGTATTAGCATCCCTAACCAGTAATGCCACCCCTCCTTCGCTCCCCCCCCCCCGATCCCTTTTAAAGCACTGAAATCCAGGAATATTGAGAATCCACTCCTACCCTGGTGCCAGCCAAGTCTCCATAATGGTCACTACATCATAATTCTATGTATGTATTCAAGCTCTCAGTTCATCACCTTTGTTCTTGATGCTTCTTGCATTGAAGTACACGCTCTTTAGCCCTTCTACCTTACTACCTTTACACCCTTTAATCTGCTTCTCCTTCCTCAAAGCCTCTTTACTGGCTTTACTCCATGCACTTCTTTCACTGCTCTATCGCTCCGGGTCCCACCCCCCTTGCAAATTAGTTTAAACCCTCCCAAACCATGCTACAAAACCTTGCTATATATAATGAGCCTAAGACATAGCAAGTTCAATGAGAACAAGATAACTGGGCAATTCAGCCTCCAAGTGGACAATTACATTTTTGAAGAATTCTGATTCAGAACTCTGAATGAATTCTGTAAGATAAGCAAAGCACAAGAGGTCAAACCTGGGGATTCACAATACCAGTAGACTGTAGCCAACATACAGCCTCCTGTATCTGCAGCCCCAATACTTCCTGGTCCTGTTTCAATCACAGAACACTAGATATTTTTGGTACTAATCTTTTAATTGACATAGATTATGCTAAATAGAAACTAGACTATCCAACACAGAAGAGTACAACACAGGAACAGGCCCTTCAGTCCACAATGTTGTGGTGAACCAGCTAAATCCATCAAAACTAATCCTTCCAACCTATACAATATCTATATCCCTCCATTTTCCTCATATTCATGTGCCAATCCCAACATCTCTTAAAAGCCCCTAAAGTATTTGTCTCTACTGTCATACCAGGCAGTTCATTCCAGGCACCAACTACTGTGTAAAAAATCTACCCCTTACATCCCCCTTGAACCTACCCCCTGTCATCTTCAATGCATGTCCACTGATATTAGGCATTTCTACCCTGGGAAAAAGAACATCTCTGTCCGCTGTCTATATTTCTCATAATCTTATAAACCTCGATCAAATCTCCCCTCAGGCTCCAATGCTACAGAGTAAACAACCTGAGTTTATTCAGTTTTTCATGATAGCCTGTGCCGTCTGAAATAGGCAGCATACTAGTAAATGTCTTCTGCACCTTCTCGAAAGCCCTAACATCTTTCTATAGTGGGGCAACCAGAACTGTATGCGATACCCAGATGAGGCCTAATCAGTTTTACGAAGTTGCAACATAACCTCTGGAGGAGTTGGGGGGGGGAGGGGAGTTACTACTTTTGCTGCTGCTTGTGTATGGGAGGGGTGAGAGGGGCTTAGGGGTTCTAACGTTTCATACAACATAGAACATAGAATAGTACAGCACATTACAGGCCCTTTGGCCCACAATGTTGTGCCAACCCTCAAACCCTGCCTCCCATATAACCCCCCACCTTGAATTCCTCCATATACCTGTCTAGTAGTCTCTTAAACTTCACTAGTGTATCTGCCTCCACCACTGACTCAGGCAGTGCATTCCACACACAAACCATTCTCTGAGTGAAAAACCTTCCTCTAATATCTCCCTTGAACTTCCCTCCCCTTACCTTAAAGCCATTTCTGTCATTCATTCTTTGGGCTTTTTTGTTTTTTGGATGTCTGTAAAGAGTAAGAATTTCAGGTATATACTGTATGTATTCTCTGATATTTAACTGAACCATCTGACTTTTGAACTCAGTGCCTCAACTAACAAAAGCAAGCATTCCGTAAGCATTCACTGAACAATAGAGGCACAAACCACCTCAGACCTATTTGACTTATCAGTGTTACAGCATCTTATGGACTCTGGGAACATCGACTCCAGAAGCATATCCAGCTTGCTTTCAGCCCAAGCATTACAGTTCATCTACAAACCAGCCCTGAAAGCAGCTCATCTCATGTGTCACTTTAAAGTAAAACATCCTTGAGTCCTTCACAGAAGCATTAATAAAAAAAAGTGACAATGCGCTGGGCAATGACTTGAGTATTCATAAAGAGTTGGATTTTAAAGCCAAGTCTTAAAGGTCGAAAAGCAAGATTCAGATCTTTGGAGATAAGCAGCTAAAGGGAATGTTCCCAATGATGGGAACAAAAGATCTTTGTTGACTGTTGTACATGAGATAATGGGACAAGATTACAAATGTAAACAAGAGGAATACAACAATGGGACTCTAGAGGGGTTATTTGGTGAAGCAGATGGAAATTTTGACTTGTTTATTGCAATAGCTGTCCAGGACCCAACGTTACTCCTGGAATTTCCCAACACTTCATTAATTTTCTGAGTACTTGTAGCTTTAAGGATGGTTATCACTTTCCAGTTAACCAGAAGTATCACAATGCACGCCAAGATTCTCTCCCTTTTCCTTCTACCCAAATTTCTTTTTTGATAGGACTGGCACCTAGCTTAGCTACTGCTCCACCAATGTTCTGGGACCTCTTCCAAATCGACCATGTTGTATACCAGCTGCTACCATCAGGGAAGCTGTACCGCAGCATAAAAGCCAGGACCAACAGGCTCCGGGACAGCTTCTTCCACCAGGCCATCAGACTGATGAACTCACGCTGACTTGAGTGTACTCTATATTACATTGACTGTTCTATTTATTACAAATTATTATAAATTACTATGATTGCACATTTAGATGGAGACTTAATGTAAAGATTTTTACTCCTCATGTACACCCTATCCTCGTTATATGAGTCTTCAGACTATGCAAATTCACAACTATGCGAGGAACCTATTTCTACCAATGTCTCCTCATATGTGTCCAAAACTCAGAATTATGCATGGAGCACTGCTTTCCCACCAATACAGGTCAGGTGCCCACGCCTTAGTCTCACTATTGGGATGAGAAGCACCGCTTTCCTGCCAATACAAGTCAGGTGCATGCACCTCACAATCTCACTCCCGCCAGTCTCACATCGGTTTTGGCAAGGTGTGGACGTGTGATCTTGCACTCTTAAACTTTTGTTGGTTTTACCTGCGGTACAGTGATTTTGTGCTTGAAATATTTAACTGTGCCTCCTAAACTTCCGATGTCATGTCCTAGGCCATTAGCCGAGCAGCAGAGAACGGCTTTAACACTTGAAAAAAAGTTGGAAATCAACTGAAGGTAACACAGCTCTGGGGTGCTACTGCCGGAAACAGAATCTTGCCTTTAAAGTTCTTTTGTTGCTTGACAATACGCCAGCCCATCCTAAACATTTGGACAGCATTCATCCTATCATAACAGTGCGTTTCCTGCTGCCTAACACAATATTGATGCTTCAGTCACATTCAAGGCGTATTTTTTTATGGTGAACTATCTCTCAGATGCTGCAAGCAACAGACGATTTTGAAAATCCCGGGAGTTTACCAACGCTGAGGGAATGGTGGAAGTCGGAACACTTGGCACAAATGGGGATGGACATGGACCCAAGATTAGAGCGGAATCAGCACTTCAGTCGTTCCCTGCTGTCAACCCTTCTTCCCTACAAGTAAATTTATGGTGAAAAACAAAATGCTGCCAAGCAAACAACCCTCACCACTTTCTTCAAACCAGTGTCACCTCCTACTGCCGGGAGCTCTAAGAATTCTGTGAGTCTTCCTTCACCCCTTACTGTGCTTGATATGATCCTGACACAACAACCACACATCTCCCGGAGTGAACACAGCTGCCACTGTTGGTGAGTACGGTACACCCTAGTATGTTAACTTGCTATGATTTATTACACTGAATACTACCTTAAATTGATGAAATATAATACGAATGTTGCCTTGTGGTACTGTTTTTGTGTTGTATTGGTATAAAAATGTGAATAAATTACAGATAGAACACATTTAGGAAGCCCTCTGACACACATCCCTATTTTCTCCATTTAAGTAATCATTCACATTATGCGTCGACTGCAAGGAACGTATCCCCCACATATAACGAGGGCAGGGTGTATGTGAAGATGTAAGAAATAAAGTCAATTCAATTCAATTTGCCTTTTCTTCAGGAAGGCAACCTCTAGGAGGACCCAAGCTTGTCATGGTTTGAAGGCTTGTGTGTCTCAATGACCTGAGAGCTATGTTAGCTGAGTTCAGGGTTTTTTACACTTTGGCTCTAGGTAAGGTCATGCATGCCAAACAAATCAAAGGGTAGAGGCCAAACTAAGAGTAGGCCATCTATCCTCCAGGTTTGGAGGTTCAGCTAAGGGCTAACAACCCTGACTGGTCAAACTAAACTATTATGGAAACAGCAATGAAGAATCTAAATACGACAGTATTCCTGAGTCTCCACCTGGGACTTACATGACTGACAGTAGTGAAAATGATGAGGGGAAGCTAGTGACACAAACTTTGCAAAAGGAGGGCCTTCATTTCTGCCCTAAATGCCAGTGGCGTTAACAGGCAGAAAGTCAGGAGGACAAACCCACATTCTCAGTGGGAATCAATAGACACCAGCAGAAACCCAATATGTTAATTTGCTTATCTTGCAAGAAACAAAAATAGGTTGAAGGGGTGTAGGGAAGGCAGCGGAAAGAGAAGAGCAAAGTTTATGACAGGCAAGTGCCGAGTGGTTTCCTTCCCATGATATATGTTGAGCATTGACTGACCTAGGGGCCTCACACTGACTGGCCTGCGTCTGTTGCACAGACTGCACAAGATAACACGAAGCTGAGAAACTACAATATTGTCCAACTGCGTGTACAGATATTTTCTCTTCAAAGCCAAAGCCAGAATGAGCTTTCCATTTCCCCAATCGCGGTCTTCCATCTGTCTCTAATCTGAGAAGTCCAAATCCTGTGGGGAAGACCCACTTCACACTGTTCTTATTCTTTTCTTTATTCATGATTATGAGTGTTCTTAGCCAAGTTTTCTACACAAGTGGTTTGTTATTGCCTTCTTCGGGGCAGTGTCTTTACAAGTCGGGTGACCCCAGCCATTATCAATACTCTTCAGAGATTGTCTGCCCTGCATCAGCAGTCACATAACCAGGACTTGTGCTATGCACCGGCTGCCTGTACAACATCCATCACCTGCTCCCATGGATTCATGTGACCCAGATCGGGGTGGGGCTTAAGCAGGTGTGACAACTTGCCCTAGGGTGGTCTGCAGGCTGTCGGAGGGAAGGAGCCGCCTTACACCTCCTTTGGCAGAGGCTTCTCCATCCTTCTACATTTTACCTTCACCAAATTTCAATATGCCAGATCAATCAACAGCAAATATAACCTATAAACTGCTTCCAGTTAAAGAAGCAATAAAGAAGACACACAAAGTGCAGGAGAAACTCAGCAGGTCAGACAGTGTTTATGGTCAGAGTAACACACACAAAATGCTGGAGGAACTCAGCAGGTCAGACAGTGTCTATGGACAGAGTAACACACACAAAATGCTGGAGGAACTCAGCAGGTCAGACAGTGTTTATGGTCAGAGTAACACACACAAAATGCTGGAGGAACTCAGCAGGTCAGACAGTGTCTATGGACAGAGTAACACACACAAAATGCTGTAGGAACTCAGCAGGTCAGACAGTGTCTATGGACAGAGTAACACACACAAAGTGCTGGAGGAACTCAGCAGGTCAGACAGCGTCTATGGTCAGAGTAAGACACACAAAATGCTGGAGGAACAGCAGGTCAGGAAATGAAAAAATGAAAAAAGTTGCCATTTCAGGCTGAGGCCCTTCTTTAATACACAGTTAAAGAAGTCCAAGTTGCTGCGACATTGGAATGTGGGATAATTTCGAAAAGGGGACAAACATTTTGACTATCTGTTTTAGATAAGAACTAGTAAACGGCATATAAGAATTACAACTGAAAAATAAAAGGCAACCTGAGCTCTCAGCAACTGGATGCTGGCTGACCTTTCGCCATCACAAACTGAATGCCCATTGTAGTTGTGGTGCACTGGTACGTGATGTGCACCACAGGTGATTACAACAAGGGACTTTCTGGGTTTCTAAAAATATACTGACAGAATGAGTGAACGTTATAGGTTTATTTCCTCAAAGCTGCAGCTGGGAGAAAAACATTTTGCACCCAATACATAACATACTGTGGGGTGACAAGGAAGTGAAGCAGTCAGTACAGGCAACCCGGGTCCAGTTCCTGCTGCTGACTATAACGAGTTTGTATGTTCTCCCCATGGCTGTGTGGGTTTCCTCCGGGTGCTCCAGCTTCCTCCCACAGACTAAAGACACACCAGTTGGTAGGATAATTGGTCACTATAAACTGTCAAGGATTAAATCGAGGAATTGCTGGACAGCATGGCTCAAATGGACTACTCCACGCTGCATCTCAATGATTAAAATTTTAAAACAGTTGTTCTTGTCCTGTAATCTTACTGTCTCTCGTGTTCCCTTTACAAGGAAAACAGTATTAAACTATAAACACATACAAGCAGTGTGACAACAACAGATGGAATCACTGGATAGGATAATTCTAACCAATCATAGAAAAGCTACAGCACAATACAGGCCCTTCAGCCCACAAAGTTGTGCCGAACATGTCCCTACCTCAGAAATTACTAGGCATACCCATAGCCCTCTATTTTACTAAACTCCATGTACCTATCTAAAAGCCTCTTAAAGGACCCTATTGTATCTGCCTCCACCACCGTTGCTGGCAGACCATTCCACACACTCACCACTCTCCAAGTAAAAAACTTACCCCTGACATCTCCTCTGTACCTACTCCTCAGCACCTTAAACCTGTGTCCTCTTGTGGCAACCACTTCAGCCCTGGGAAAAAGCCTCTGACTATCCACATGATCAATGCCTCTTATCATCTTGTACACTTCTATCAGGTCACCTCTCATCCTCCTTCCAAGGTCACTCAACCTATTCTCATAAGGCATGCTCCCCAATCCGGGCAACATCCTTGTAAATCTCCTCTGCACCCTTTCCATGGCTTCCACATCCTTCCTGTAGTGAGGCGGCCAGAACTGAGCACAGTACTCCGTGGGGTCTGACCAGGGTCCTATATAGCTGCAACATTACCTCTCAGATCCTAAATTCAATTCCACGATTGATGAAGGCCTTCTTAACCACAGAGTTAACCTGCGCAGCTGCTTTGAGCATCCTATGGGCTCGGACCCTAAGATCCCTCTGATCCTCCACACTGCCAAGAGTCTTACCATTAATATTATATTCTGCCATCATATTTGACTTACCAAAATGAACCACCTCACACTTATCTGGGTTGAACTCCATCTGCCACTTCTCAGCCCAGTTTTGCATCCTATCAATGTCCCTCTGTAACCTCTGACAGCCTTCGACATTATTCACAACACCCCCAACTCTAGTGTCATCAGCAAACTTAATAACCCATCCCTTCATTTCCTTATCCAGGTCAATTATAAAAATCATGAAGAGTAAGGGTCCCAGAACAGATCCCTGAGGCACTCCACTGGTGACCGACCTCCATGCAGAACATGACCCATCTACAACCACTCTTTGCCTTCTGTGGGCAAGCCAGTTCTAGATCCACAAAGCAATGTCCCCTTGGATCCCATGCCTCCTTACATTCTCAATAAACCTTGCATGGGGTATCTTAGCAAATGTCTTGCTGAAATCCATATACACTACATCTACTGCTCTTCCCTCATCAATGTGTTTAGTCACATCCTCAAAATCTTCGATCAGGCTCGTAAGGCATGACCTGCCCTTGACAAAGCCATGCTGACTATTCCTGATCATATTATACCTCTCCAAATGTTCATAAATCCTGCCTCTCAGGATCTTCTCCATCAACTTACCAACCACTGAGGTAAGACTTCCTGGTCTATAATTTCCTGGGCTATCTCTACTCCCTTTCTTGAATAAAGGAACAACATCCATAACCCTCCAATCCTCCAGACCCTCTTCTGTCCCCATTGCTGATGCAAAGATCATCGCCAGAGGCTCAGCAATCTCCTCCCTTGCCTCCCACAGTAGCCTGGGGTACACTTTGACTGGTCCCAGTGACTTATCCAATTTGATGCTTTCCAAAAGCTCCAGCTTTCTTAATATCCTCATGCTCAAGCTTTTCAGTCTGCTACAAGTCATCACTACAATCACTAAGATCCTTTTCCATAGTTAATACTGAAGTATTCATTAAGTTCCTCTGCCATTTCCTCTGGTTCCTAACACACTTTCCTACTGTCACACTTGATAGGTCCTATTCTTTCACGTCTTATCCTCTTGCTCTTCACATACTTGTAGAACGCCTTGGGGATTTTCCTTAATTCTGCCCGCCAAGGCCTTCTCATGGCCCCTTCTGGCTCTCCTAATTTCCTTCTTAAGCTCCTTCCTAGTAGCCTTATAATCGTCTAGATCTCTAACCTTACCTAGCTCTCTGAACCTTTTGTAATCTTTTCTTTTCTTCTTGACTAGATTTATTACAACCTTTGTACACCACGGTTCCTGTACCCTACCATAACTTCCCTGTCTCATTGGAACATACCTATACAGAACTCTACACAAATATCCCCTGAATATTTGCCACATTTCTTCCGTACTTTTCGCTGAGAACATCTATTTCCAATTTAAACCTCCAATATCCTGCCTGATAGCCTCATAATTCCCCTTCCCCTTCATAATCCTACCACTACACCTTCACTCACTGATACTGTGCGACTTTGTCTACATGAGCTCTATGGAGGACCAAGGAACCTTGCGGGTCAAACATCTGTGTGCAGAGTGTAAAATGCAACGACGTCCTCTTAAGCCTTTGTTATTCGCTTGAATCAGAATCTAGCATCATCTGCATATGTTGTGAAATTTGTTCTTTGCTGAAGCAGTACAATGCAATACATAGTAATACAAAAAAATGTGAAGAGTATGTACAGTAGCATGCAAAAGTTTGGGCACCCCGGTCAAAATTTCTGTTACTGTGAATATTTAAGTGAGTAGAAGATGAACTGATCTCCAAAAGTCATAAAGTTAAAGATGAAACATTCTTTTCAACACTTTAAGCAAGATTAGTGTATTATTTTTGTTTTGTACAATTTTAGAGTGAGAAAGGAAAGGAGCACCATGCAAAAGTTTGGGCACCCCAAGAGATTTGAGCTCTCAGATAACTTTTACCAAGGCCTCAGACCTTAATTAACTTGTTAAGGCTATGGCTTGTTCACAGTCATCATTAGGAAAGGCCAGGTTATGCAAATTTCAAAGCTTTATAAATACCCCAACTCCTCAAACCTTGTCCCAGCAATCACACCTCTAAGCAGCTGCCTAGCACTCTGAAAATAAAATAAATGATGCCCACAAAGCAGGAGACAGCTATAAGATAGCTAAGCATTTTCAGGTAGCTATTTCCTCAGTTCGTAATGTAATTAAGAAATGGCAGTTAACAGTAACAGTGGAGGTCAAGTTGAGGTCTGGAAGACCAAGAAAACTTTCTGAGAGAACTGCTCATAGGATTGCTAGAAAGGAAAATCAAAACCCCCGTTTCACAGCAAAAGACCTTCAGGAAGATTTAGCAGACTCTGGAGTGGTGGTGCACTGTTCTACTGTGCAGCGACACCTGCACAAATATGACCTCATGGAAGAGTCATCAGAAGAAAACCTTTCCTGGGTCCTTACCACAAAATACAACAACAGAATTTTGTAAAGGAACATCTAAACAAGCCTGATGCATTTTGGAAACAAGTCCTGTGGAACAATGAAATTAAAATAGAACATTTTGACTGCAATGAGCAAAGCTATGATTGGAGAAAAAAGGGTGCAGAATTTCATGAGAAGAACACCCCTCCAACTGTTAAGCATGGGGGTGGATCAATCATACTTTGGGCTTGTTTTGCAGCCAGTGGCACGGGGAACATTTCACTGTTAGAGGGAAGAATTAATTCAATTAAATACCAGCAAATTCTGGAAACAAACATCACACCATCTGTAAAAAAAAAAGCTGAAGATGAAACGAGGATGGCTTCTACAACAGGATAATGATCCTAAACACACCTCAAAATCCACAATGGACTACCTCAAGAGGCACAAGCTGAAGGTTTTGCCATGGCCTTCACAGTCCCCCGACCTAAACATTATCGAAAATCTGTGGATAGACCTCAAAAGAACAGTGCATGCAAGACAGCCCAAGAATCTCATAGAACTAGAGCCCTTTATCAAGGAAGAATGGGCAAAAATCCCTCACACAAGAATTGAAAGACTTTTAGCTGGCTACAGAAAGTGTTTACAAGCTGTGATACTTGCTAAAGGGGGTATTACTAAGTACTGACCATGCAGGGTGCCCAAACTTTTGCTTCAGGCCCTTTTGCTTTTTTGTTATTTTGAAACTACAAAAGATAGAAATAAAAAAGTAACCTTGCTTAAAATACTAAAGAAATGTGTCATCTTTAACTTTATGCCTTTTGGAAATCAGGTCATCTTTTACTCGCTTAGCTATTCACAGTATCAGAAATTTTATTCAGGGTGCCCAAACTTTTGCATGCCACTGTATGTATGTGTGTATATAGTTAAATAAGTAGTGAGGTAGTGTTCATGGGTTCAATGGCCAATCAGAACTCAGATGGCAGAGGGGAGAAGCTGTTCCTGAATTGTTGAGTGTGTGCCTTCACACTCCTGTACTTCCTCCCTGATGGTAGCAATGAAAAGAGGACATAACCTTAATGACTGACACCACCTTTTTGAGGAACTGCTCCTTGAAGATGTCCTGGATACTACGAAGGCCAGTGCCTATGACAGAGTTGACTGAGTTTACAACTTTCTGCAACTCATTTCAATCCTGTCAAGCTTTGCATGAAATATTATTATATTTAATGCTAGACATCATGTATCAGAAAGGCTCTGTTTCAGGTGAGCGATTAATCAAGATAGGAAGACTAAGCTGGGATTGAAATCCTCAGAGTAAAAGTTAAATAGAGAGCCTAGATGTGTCTTGAAATGCTTTTAGTTTTTTGAATTTGTTCCATTTTTTGACAAACAGATCAGTAATCACAGATATTCTAAATGTTACTCCACTCTTTTAGAAAGGAGGAAGGCAACAGAAAGGAAATTATAGACCAGTTAGCCTGACCTCAGTGGTTAGAGTCAATTGTTTAAGGATGAGATGATGGAGTACTTGGTGACACAGGACAAGATTGTACAAAGTCAGCATGGTTTCCTTCGAGGAAAATCCTACCTGACGAACCTGCTGAAATTCCTTGAGGAGATTACAAGTAGGATAGATAAAGGGGATGCAGTGGATGTTGTGTATTTGGACTTTCAGAAGGCCTTTGACAAGGTGCCACACATGGGGCTGCTTACCAAGTTAAGAGCCCATGGTATTACAGGAAAGTTATTAATATGGTTAGAGCATTGGCTGATTGGTAGGAGGCAGTGAGTGGGAATAAAAGGATCCTTTTCTGGTTGGCTGCCAGTGACTAGTGGTTTTCCTCTGGGGTCAGTGTTAGAGCCTCTTCTTTTTATGCTGTATATCAATGATTTAGATGATGGAATAGGTGGCTTTGTTGCCAAGTTTGCAGTGATACAAAAATTGGCAGCGGGACAGGTAGTGTTGAGGAAAGAGGTAGGACGAACAAGGACTTAGGCAGATTAGGAGAATGGGCAACAAAGTGGCAAATGAAATATAATGTTGGAAAATGTGTGGTCATGCACTTTAGTAGTAGAAATAAATGCGTGGACTATTTTTGGGAAGAAGATCCAGGAATCTGAGATGCAGAGGGCCTTGGAGTTCTTGTGCAGAACACCCTGAAGGTTAACTTGCAGGTTAAGTCATAGAAACATAGAAAACTTACAGCAGAATACAGGCCCTTCAGCCCACAAAGCTGTGCCAAACATGTCCCAACCTTAGAACTACCAAGGCTTTAACCATAGGCCTCTATTTTTCTAAGCCCCATGTAGCCATCCAGGAGTCTCTGAAAAGACACTACTGTTTCCGCCTCCACCACTGCCATCGGCAGCCTATTCCATGCACTCACCACTCTGTGAAAAAAACACTTACCCCTGACCTACTTCCAAGCACCTTAAAACTGTGCCCTCTCATGCTAGCCATTTCAGCCCTGGGGAAAAGCCTCTGACAATCCACATGATCAACGCCTCTCGTCATCTTATACACCTCTATCAGGTCACCTGTCATCCTCCGCCACTCCAAGGAGAAAAGGCCAAGTTCACTCAACCTATTCTCATAAGGCCTGCTCCCCAATCCAGGCAACATCCTTGTAAATCTCCTCTGTACCCTTTCTATGGTTGGGGTTGAGGAAGGCAAATGCCATGTTAGCATTCATTTCAAGTCTAGAATACAAGAACAAGAATGTGATGTTGAGGCTTTATAAGGTACTGGTGAGGCCTCACCTTGAGTATTGTGAACAGTTTTGGGCCCCTCATTTTAGAAAATATGCGCTGGCGTTGGGGAGGGTCCAGAGGAGGTTCTCAAGGATGATTCCAGGAATAAAAGGGTTATCATACAAGGAACATTTGATTTCTCCAGGTCTATCTCGCTAGAATTCAGAAGGATGGAGGGGGAGGGGGGATCTCATTGAAACCTTTCAAATGTTGAAAGGCCTAGACAGAGTAGATGTGGAAATGATGTTTCCCATGGTGGAAGAGTCTAGGACAAGGGGGCACAGCTTCAGGATAGAGGGGCGCCCTTTCAAAACAGAGATGCCAAGAAATTTCTTTAGCCAAAGGGTGGCGAATTTGTTGCCACATGCAGCTGTGGAGGCCAGATCATTGGGTGTATTTAAGGCAGAGATTAATCGGTTCTTGATTGCACATGGTATCAAAATTACAGAGAGAAGGCCGGGAACTAGGGTTGAGGAGGCTTTTTTTTTAAAAAGGCCCAGTCATGATTAAATGGCGGAACAGACTTGATGGGCCAGATGGCCTAATTCTGCTCCTATGCCTTATATTAAAATGGCAGAATTACAGGATTTTATTTCTTTCCAACAGTTTTGAGGGAACAGCTAGAATCGATCTTCCAAAGAATTATATCTTACACAACAGGCCAAAAGCCTCTTCTTGTACTGATAATAATAAAACTGTGGGGTGACGTAGAGGCATAACACTTAACATACCTGTGACCTGGGTTCGAATCCAAGCACCGTCTGTAAGGAGTTTGTGCATTCGCCCCATGACCCTGTGGGCTTCCTCCAAGTTCAAAGACGTACTGGTTGTAGGTTAATTGGTCATTGTAAATGGTCCCATGATTAGGCGTGGGTTAAATTGGGGCGAATGCTGAGTGGTGCAGCTCAACTCAAAGGGCCTTTAAATTATATATATGAAGTTTAACTGGCAGAATCATGGCATTGCAGTTTACGCAATTACTATACAGCGGCAAAAATTGATGACCTGGGTTTGATCCCCATCGTGGTCTGTAAGGAGTTTGCACATTCTCCCTATGATTGTGTGGCATTCCAAAATGTGTGATTAGGGGTAGGAAGTAGATACATATATCCATCAATGTACTGCTGTACATGCACCCAATGATTGAGATTTTGTACAGCAAAAATGCTGTTTACTGTAAAAATGAACCAAACAGCTGCTCACAAGTGCAGACATCAAAAGGAACCATAAAGCCCAAGAGACTACAATGTTACACAGATCTTTTTGAAGTAGTGAAGGTCCAGAATAAATGACAGACACAAATAAATCGGTAATGAAAAAGTAATAGAGAAGCAGAAGAACTGATTAATACCCACTTTCCCTGGAACTAGCAACTAGCTTTGAAGGAGGTGGCAATAGATGCATTAATATTGTCTAAAGATTTGAGGCTCCAATATGGTAAATGTAACCCCACCATTCCAGAAAGAAGGGAGGAGAAACAGAGAACTAAAGAACAGTTATCTTGACATCAGTACTAGGGAAAAAGCTGCAACTTATTGTTAAGGAAGAATAAAAATAATTGGATTGGCAGAGTCAAAGTGGCTTTTAAAGAGAAATGTCTAATACCAGCGAACATGCATTAAAGGTTCAGGGGGGATGTGAGGAGCAAGTTTTTTTACTCAGTGGTGGATGCCTGGAATGTGTTGCCTGGTAAGGTGGTAGAGGCAAATATGTTAGAGGCTTTTAATAGATGTTTAGATAGGCACAAGAATGTGAGGAAGATGGAGGGATATGGCAATTGCGTGAGTAGGAGGGATTAGCTTTTTTGGGTAGTTTTGGATTTATTTTCAAGCTGGTTTGGCACAACATAATGGGCCGAAGGGCCAGGTCTGGTGGTGTACTCTTCGATGCTTGTGATAAATTTGTTAAAGGATGGGGGGGGAGAAGAGGAGGGAGAAAGAGGGGGGGAGGGAGGGCGCGGTAGAGGGGAGGAGGGGAGAGGGCAGAGACGAGAGGGGGAGGGCAGGATGAGAGGGGAGAGAGAGGGGCAAGAGTGGGGAGCGAGGGAGGGAGGGACAGAATGAGGGAGAGACAGACAGAGAATCATGCAGCAATTAGTGGCACCGCTTCAGTGTTTCAGGGAGCTTGGTCCAATCCTAGCCTCCAGTGCTCTCTGTGTAGAGTTCACATATTCTCCTTATGACCTGGTGGGTCCACCTTATTTCCTCCAACATCCCAAAGAAATGTCATTGTGTTCATTGGATAACAAAAACTTTGCTTCCTGAATACTTTTGAGTGTATGTGTCAAGCATTGTGTCTGAACATGAAAATTACATAAAATTTCCCTATCATGCATCTTCTTAAATCGCCTATATTTCTTAATTCAATTCAGAATAACTGATGCTAAGGTTAAGAAAGGCACTTTTGTTGGTCCACAAATCAAACAGTTCATCAACGACAGGCCATTCCAACAACTTCCAGTGGGACTGGAGAAAGCTGAATTGAAGGCATTCAAGGATGCTGTTGAAAATTTTCTTGGCAACTACAGAGCATCAAACTACATGCAGCTGGTTGACAACATGCTTCAATCATACTAAACCATGAAAAGCAACACGTCACTAAAGACTTATTGTCTGCATTCCCATTTAAGATTTCTTCCCTGCAAATCCTGGCACTGTCTGTGACGAGCACGGTGAAAGGTTTCACCAGGACATTGTGGTCATGGAGAAACGGTATCAGGGCAACTGGAATCCATCAATACTGGCTGATTATTGTTGGACACTTAAGTGAGAAGCCTCAGACACTGAGCACAAATGAAAATCATCAACAAAACATTTTTAGCTGAGTTGAATTATTGTAAAGCGTCAGCAACATCATGCAATTAAGCACATTTTATTCGATAAACATAAATTTCTTGCTTCACCAAATTCTCATGTGATACAAGCAGTCTGAAATGATATTTGTATTCAGCTTCGTGGTCCATTATAAACAAAAAAAATTTTTGAGGCAGCAGCATGTTCAAAAAAAGTTGTTGTCCAAGCGTTATTCTCCGGCATAGGCAAAGGATAAAAGAATCAAAGTGTCAAAAGTGTGAATAAAGAGCAGAGCTAAAGGAGTAATGGAACTGATAGGGTTTCTCAGACTGAGAAGCACAAGTGGAAGGAAAGGAAATGTCGAGATGGCTAGTATAAAGAGATGGCAGAGTGGTGAGAAAGGAGATTGAGACGACTGAGGTAGTGATGAGGGATGACAGGCGAGTACTGACTGGATTGCCAATGTTAAAAAAAGAACAGGGTTTTAAGACCTTCCTGATAGAGGTAGGGATGGAGATTGCAGGTAGGAAGGGATTGCTCTGCTGGGCCGAATGGTTTCCTCCTATTGTGTAATAAATCCATAGAATTCCAGATCAAACACCATATTAAGTCGAAAAAACCTTGAACTCCCCGAACTCCCCTTCAATTCTTCTAGGTCAGGGATTCTCAACCTTTTAAATGCCATGGACCTCAACCATTAAGCGAAGGATCTGTGCACTCCAGTTTGGGAACTCCTGTTATAGGTAATAGCAAGCCTATGTCCATTAGTTGTAAATTTGTTTCTACCGCAAACAGATCTTACCTTCTATTTCTCTGCCTAGACATAAACGTCTCAATTAAAACCTCCCCTTAGCCTGTTAAAATTGCAAAGCCTCTGCTTCCTCTGATAACAGGTGTGCCATCAGAAATGCCTGCTTGTGCACTCAACAACACCAACACTCACTTATATGCAACAGTCTT
>NW_026780432.1:0-35763 GCF_030144855.1 Hypanus sabinus | reverse complement strand
AAGTCCATAAATATCTTATTAATTTCATAAGGTTATTAAGTTTCTGTTCTATCTGGTCGACGAATTTTTAAAATCTGACTTCAGACCATCCTAGCCTTTAACTGGCCCACCAAAAGCTTAGCAGATTTTCCCCATGTATATAAAATAAACTTTTTGATTTTAAAATTTGCTGTTCAATGGGAAAGTTCAGAAGCAAATGATACTGTGATTAAAGTTCAACCCTTTCTTTATATAGGTCTTCAGTAGGATTGACTCTATAGGCTTTAGCTAACTGTTTAATTGTATTAATAAGCACTGACAATTCCGCTTTAGTTTTCTTTCCCAAAGCTGCTGAATGTGAGATTATCTGCCCCCTAAGAAAAGATTTCAACTTGTCCCATATAACCAGATTTGACATTCCCTCAGCTGTGTTAAATGTTCCTTAATAAAATTAACAAAAACTAGATCCTGTAACAATACGGGATTCAGTGTCCACTGTGACATATTCAAAAATCTATCCGAAAGCTTAAGAGTTAACATTGCGCCTGATCTGAAAGTGCAACGATGTCATACGCATTCAACTATGTAGTTTAACAGAAGTGTATCTAAAAAAAAGTAGTCAATTCGAGATTACTTATGATGAACGTGTTAGAAAAAAAAGAAATATTTACCATTGGGGTATTTATATCTCCAAATATCGACTGGACCATATTCTAACAAAAAAAGACGTATTACAATCTGCCGATTTATTAGGAAGCGACGGATTGGTTGATGACCTGTGAATCGCCGGATTTAAACAACAATTAAAATCACCACCTATGGTCAACTTCTATTCGTTCAGATTTGGTAACTCAGATAAAAGTTTCTTAAAAAAAATCAGAATTATCTACATTAGGTGTGTATACAAACACCAGAGCTACCTTTTGCTCGCATAATGAACCAGTAACAATTAAATATCTTCCAATCGAATCAGTAGTAGTATTAATGTGTACAAAAGAGATTTTGGGACGAAGAAATATAGAAACGCCTCTGATCTCACAATTAGACAGCAAGTGGAACAGAGGCCTCTCCAAAATCGGAAAAACCTGTCCTCATCCTGCTTTCGTATATGATTTTCTTGCGCAAAAATAATATCTGCATTTGTATAATTTCTTTAAAATCTTTTTTTGCTTAATGGGGTGATTGACACCAGTTCCAATCCGTTACGCAAGTGCAGATTAAACCAAAAGATGCGGGTACAACCAGAAGGGATGACGCATTTACGAGAAAGAAATCCATCGAAAGAACTGCCCAATCAAGAAAAAAAACTGCTCTAATAGACCCCTCCCTCCTCCCACCTCCCAAAAGATAAGAATTAAGCGACCAATAGTCTGGTCTCAATTTAACCCTAAATTAATCACACTGTTCTCCATCTTGCAGTTCCACATATTAAAATAATGCAAAGATCCCACGGAAAATAGCCATACTAAAAGGCACAAGCTGAATTAAGCTACTATAATGTTATGTCTAACAGTAATAAAAACATAATCAACAACGGCCATCTTAGAATCAGCTGAAGTATCTTAAACACATGTTCAAAAAAAGAGAGTAAATCCGAGCAAATAATATTACAAACAATATTCGTTCTCTCGAAAAAGAAAAGTAAATGAGTATATATATATACAACCGACCTAAAACTGTTAGTATTGAAAGAAATAAAATAAATAAAAAGATTAATAACCGACAGGCCAACACGTACCATTGGAGTACAATACTATAAAGGTTCCCGACAAAACAGTTATATATGTACTAATTATTAATAAGGTAAAGAAAAATAAATAAATCATCCACGTCCCATGCGAAAGACTGAAAAGGTACAGGATATGTTTAACTCAGAAGATTTATAAACAACTCGTACAACAAATACTTCAAAATTACCTATTGAGTAATCCGGTTAACTTTAGTATTTTATTCAGTAGGCTTAACTTTAAGATTTTTAATGTACTCGATTAGATTCTCTGTGACTGAGATTTTTCAGGAAAAATTATCAGCTTTGCTGGAAAGCGAAGGGTAGGGTATAAATATAACTTATACATTTTACTCATAACCTCGGTATTTCCTTCTTTCAGCAAAGATTTCAAGGATTGTCTTCGAATATACAAATCTGTGCTGAGTTAAAAATTAACTCCTGCTTCTGTCTGGTTTCTCGAAGAATAGCTTCTTCAGTCGTATAATAATGCATAGAAAGTACAATTGGTCGAGGACGTAATTCGGATGAACGCTGAGAAAATGGAATTCTGTGGGCTCTGTTAATTAAGGGGCTAGCTTCGAGGGTCTTATTGAAAAGTGAGTACAACATATCTGAGAAGAATTTTAACAGATCGCCAGCTTCGGTATTTTCAGGCAGTCCCAGAATACGCAGATTCCTCCGACGCCCTCTACTATCTAAATCAACCATTCTTTTCTTCGTTTTAAATAGTTCCGAGGTGATTTCATTGATTTTCTTTTCCATCGAAGATATATTCATTCCTTGATCTTTGATAGTTTGCTTGAATAGATCATACTCATTCCCAATTCCGGTTGTAGTCTGCTGAAGTGTTTGAAGCTGAGAGTCCAAATTTTTCAGGGAGTCTTGAACCGTAGAAATAGCTTTTTCAAGCTTCCCGTTTGAACCGGCCAGCTTATCAAATTTAATATAAAGCAATCCGAATTCCGATTTCATGTCTTGTATTGAAGAGAATATTCCTGCTAATGTAACATAATCCTCCGTTTTCTTGGCTTATTCCATTTGGTCAGTTTCAGGAAAAGTCTTGCCGCTTCTCAGTTCAATTCCATATCGACTTTTTTTCGGCCATTGTAATTAAGTCGTAAATCCTTCAGTAGACGTAATAAATCATCAAAGCTAAAAGGAATCTGTCAGTGGGATATGAAATATATTTAAACAGAGAGCCGCTAGGAATGTGACTTACACCATCTGCTACAAAATGGCGACTGGAGGTCTGCGAAGACACAAGCAGACACATCACGGGACACTGAAAGAGCGTTGTGCACCCACGTGAAGATGGGGGTTTGGAGGATCGATACAGGGGAACCGGTCAGAGGCTCACAGTGTGAGAAGGTATGGCCGGAGGGAGCTTGTTTGAGTGTCCATCCTTGCCTGGGTGACAAGGCTACTACTGAAGAACGGTCGTGCTAGGGTGGGGTCACAGTCGGTGACCGTAACAGGACAGGAAGATAACCGAAGGTTCGACGGCAACGGCATCACCTCTCGCGCTCTCTCTCTTCCCAACGGTTCACCAGCAACTACCTCGACCTCAACTAAAGTGAACTGAACTGAGCTCTGCGCCATCGTAAGAGTATAAATTTACCCGGAGACTTTGAAAGAGCTTGGTTTTGTTTCCTATTTCCACGTTTCTTTATATATTATTGCTAAGCAGTTTCATATATTTGCATTTTACAGTACTGTATTACTTAGTTTACTAATAAACGCTATTAGTTACAGTAATACCAGACTTCAACGTGTATTCCATTTCTGCTGGTTTGTTAACCCGGTCACGGGGTACCCGGTACACGGCGCTCTTCCGGGATTTTGAATGTATAATTGGGGTTGCTGAATTGCTTGGGGTAAATTCTTATGTCTGATTTGTCTGTGTGGAAAACAGAAGGAAAACAGAAGCAATGGATGTTGAGGGTTTTCTGTCAAGACCATGCCCTGCGGGATTAAAGAAATCTAAAAAGGGTGAGTTGTGGGAAGTGGTGGATACCTTGAAACTCACGGAGATCAATAAAGAGTTAGCAAAGGTAGAAATACAATGGAAGAAAGCTGAATATTATGTCATGATGAGGGCATTTGAGGTCGAGGTGTTAGAGCACTTTCCTGTGGGGAAAGGGGAGGTCCAGGTGCGGTTGGAACAGATGATGCTTGAAAGACTAAAGTTAGAGGCGGAAGAAGCAGAGAGACAGAGAGAGGAAGCAGAAAGACAGCGGAAGTTCGAGAAGGAGAAATGGCAACGTGACGATAGCGTGGCAGACCGTGCGGAGAAGTTTAATGTTAGTCAGGAGATTAGGTTGGTACCTCCATTTGAGGAGACGAACATTGATCGGTACTTCCTACATTTTGAAAAAGTGGCTGTGAATCAAAAGTGACCGTGTGATAAGTGGGCTGTGTTCTTACAAAGTGTACTTAAAGGAAAGGCTCAACGAGCGTCTGTGGCGTTGTCTGCGGGGGCTGCAGATGGTTATGAGGAAGCAAAACAGGCTCTACTTAGGGCTTACAAGTTGGTGCCCGATGCGTTTGGACAAAAGTTCAGAGACTGAAGGAAGCAGTACGGATGTGTACGGAGTTTGCGGATGAGAAGCGTGTGCACTTTGATTGTTGGTGCGCTGCAGAAAGTGCGGATGAGGATTTTGACCACCTGAGTGAGTTGATCCTAATCGACGAATTTAAATTTGTGTTGTAATATCCGGTCATACCTGAATGAGCAGAAGATTAAGACCCTATCAGAATCTGCCACGTTAGCAGATGAATACGCCTTAACCTACAAGGTAAAGTTATCTCCAAGTAAGAGCTACCAGAGGGGTAGTAGGGATGGGAGAGAAAGCCCACCGGCTAAGTGAGAGAATAAGCCGGGGACTAGTGGAAAGGGTGAAGAGGAGGAAACACAGACTGGAGGGAAGTTCCCCAGTTTTACGTGTCATAATTGTGGGAATGCTGGTCACATAGCATCTAAGCGCCTAGCTCCAAAGAAAGAGACAGGAAGGGGAATGACGCCAACCCCAGAAGCCTGTATTAAGCCGGCTGAAACGCTGCGAGAGTAACAGGAGCCGAGCAGAGTTCAGGAGGGATGTGAGAAATTTCTTTCGACCGGGTTGGTATCTGTGAAGGAGGGGTCAACCCCACTGCCAGGGAGAATCTGAAGAGACACTGGGGCTTTTCAGTCCTTAATCCTAAGCAATGTGATGGAATTCAGTGCTGAGACAGAGACTGGTGACGTGGTCGTAGAAGGGGTTGGAAAAGGGATAGAGGTGGTACCGTTGCATGAAATATGTTTGAAACGTGACAGTGTCCAGACCAGTCACGATCGGAGTGCGGTCTGCACTCCGGATACGTGAAGTGGATGCCTTACTCGGGAATGGTCTTGATATCCAAACCAGTCACGATCGGGGTGCGGTCTGCACTCCGGATACGTGATGTGGATGTCTTACTCGGGAATGGTCTTGGTAATCAGACCAGTCACGATCGGAGTGTGGTCTGCACTCCGGATATGTAATGTGGATGTCTTACTCGGGAATGGTCTTGATATCCAGACCAGTCACGATCGGGGTTCAGTCTCGATACGTGATGTGGATGTCTTACTCGGGAATGGTCTTGATATCCAGACCAGTCACGATCGGGGTGTGGTCTGCACTCCGGATACGTGATGTGGATGCCTTAGTCGGGAATAACCTGGCGGCGTGGGGGTGGGATGCGTTCCCAACAGTTCAGCTCACGGGTAAGCCTGGAAGTGCTGAGGACCCGCCCACAGATTCTGAAGTTTATCCCGCCTGTGCAGTAATCAGAAGCATGGCGGGAAAAGCTGCTGAAACAAACACTCACGTAGCTGAGGCGGACGTTGATTTAGCTGAGACGTTTTCACATTCCCTGTATCACAAGGGTTTAGAGGACTGTGAAGAAGGGGTGGATTTACCATTATCGAGGAAAGAATTTGTGAGAGAATAGAGGAAAGATGAGGAACTTGTGGCTTTGAAGGAGACAACTCTCTCTGAGAAGGGAACTAATAAGCAACCAGTGGGATTTCTACATTAAAGATGGAGTATTAATGAGAAAGTGGAGACCGGCTACAGTGCCTGCAAATGAGGACTGGGCGATTGTACACCAGGTGGTAGTTCCGAAGGTTTATCGGGACGAAATTTTTGAACCTGGCCCACAAGATACCCCTCGGTGTGGAGTAAGGAAAACTGTAGATAGGGTTATGAGAGAATTCTAATAGCTAAATATGAGGAAGAACATTTTTGATTATTGTAGAAGGTGTTGTAGGAGACCAGAATCAGGCCATTCCTAAGGCATTCCTTCGGCCGATTCACGCCCTCGGGGAACATTTCTCCCGAGTCATTGTAGATTGAGTGAGTCCCTTGCCTAATACCGCGGCTGGGCGTCAGTATTATGTGTGCTGCCTCTAGATTCCCAGAGGCTGTGCTTCTGGGGAGTATAAAAGCTCACGCGGTGGTAAAGGCACTTGTCAAGTTTTTCACTATGGTATAGTTGCCAAAGGAATTGCAGTCCGATCAGGGGAGTACCTTCACGTCCCACACATTCCAACGTATGATGTCTGAGCTGGGAGTTAAACACATTTTGTCCTCGGCATACCACTCTGAGTCCCAAGGGGCCTTGGAGCGGTCCTGCTCGATTCGGAAAACCATGATCAAAACCTACTGCCAGGAGAATATCAGAGACTGGGATGATGGATTGCCTCTCTTGCTGTTCGCAGTGAGGGACACGGTTCAGGGTTCGCTGCGGTTCAGCCCATTCGGTCTGGCTTTCGGTCATAGGCCCAAGTGAACTCTGACCTTTGTTAAAGAGAAATAGTCTAACCGGACAGTGCATGTCAATGTGATTGACTCTGTTTTAAAATTCCGTGAGAGGCTTAGTAAGATATGTGACCTTGCAAAGAAAATTTTCCAAGACTCCCAAGTCAGAATGCTGTATAAACGAGCACGATAACAGCTGTTTCAGATTGGTGATAAGGTCCTGGTTTTATCTCCCTTGATGACCAACCCTCTGCAGGCGAGATTCCAAGGTCTGTACAAGGTAATTAAGAAGATGGACTATTTGAACTATGTCATTGAAACCCCTGATCGGCGCAAGCCAACTGAGTTAGTCCATATCAATATGTTAAAAGCTTATCATGGCCCTGAGGCAGCACCAGGCAGTGCTGTCAAGAAAAAAAATATGAGGCAGTGGAAACTGCTAATGAGGGGCAAGAGCATTTTGAAAAAAATAAATATAGTGGCCACCAGACTGGAGAATTCCGTTGTTTTGACCAGCATTGCTGAAAAGGTCTGTCAGAGAGTACAGCTGACAAAACTAATTAACCGGCATGCAGACTTATGTCCAGATGTTGCTCGGAGATGTCCGGTCTCAGTACATGATGTTATTGTTAATGCAGCCCAGCCTATTAAGCAACACCCCTGTAGGATGAATTTAGAAAAGAGCAAATTGGTGGAAAGTGAAATTGAACACATGTTTGCTACAGCTATTATTAGGCGATCTACCTCGGACTGGGCATCTGCGTGTGTGGTTGTGTATGATGGTAGTGTAAGATTCTGTACAGATTACAGGAAAGTAAACGCCATCACAAAGACTGATGCTTGTCCTATCCCAAGGGTAAATGATTGCATTGATAGAGTGGGGAAGGCTAGATACATCACCAAGATTGACTTGCTAAAAGGGTGCTGGTGTGTTCCTTTAACTGACAAAGCTAGAGAAATTTTAGCATTTGTCACACCATCAGGGTTATATGAGTACAATGTCTTGCCTTTTGGAATGAAAAACACTCCAGGGACATTTCAAGGGATGATTGACTGAGCGATTAGAGGTTTAAAGAACATAGGATCTTATATTGACGACTTAGTGGTCTGGAGTGATACGTGGGACGAGCACATTGTGGCTATGGAGGAACTGTTAAAACGGCTGTCTGAAGCCAATCTCAGAGTTCGGCCACTCTACGGTCACATATCTGGGGTATGTGGTAGGTCAGGAGCAGCGGGCTCTGATGCAGGCTAAGGTACAGGGCATTTTTGAAGTTCCCGTCCCGACTAATAAGAGAGCTCTGAGAAGGTATCTGGGAATGGTGGGGTACTGTCGAAAGTTTTGTAAAAGCTTTGCCGATATCGCCCTCCATTTTACCAAGCTCTTGCAAAAGAATGAAAAATTTGTGTGGAGTGGCCCTTGCCAAGAAGCCTTCGAGAGGCTGAAAAATATATATTGTGTTACCATTGTGTTAAAAGCGTCTGATATTTCGAAACCCTTCTCACTAGCAACGGATGCTAGTGACGAGGCTGCAGGGCAGTATTGTTGTAGAAAGACGAGGACGAAATTGAACACCCAGTGGCTTATTTCTCTAGAAAGTTTAATGTGTGCCAGAGAAAGTAACTGAGTTTTTTTTGAAGAGGTAACAAAAGAAATCGATGAGAGTAGGGCGGTAGATGTGGTCTACATGGAATGTAGCAACGTATTTGATAAGATCCCCCAGCAGAGACTCATCCAGAGAGTCATGAGGCATGGGATCAGTGGAACCTTGGTTGTTTGGGAAAAAAATTGGCTTACATGAAGAAAGCAGAGGGTAGTAGTGGAAGGAAAGTATTCTGCCTGGAGGTCGGTAACTAGTGGAGTGCGACAAGGATCTGTCCTGGGACCCCTGCTCTTCGTGATTTTTATAAATGACCTAGATGAAGAGGCGGAAGGATTGGTGTGTAACTTTGCGGGTGTCACGAAGATTGCAGGAGTGGTGGATGGAGCTGTTGTTTGTCGAAGGTTATAAGAGGATATAGAAAGGATTCAGACTTTGGCAGAGAAGTAGCCGATGGAGTACGATCCGGATAAGTGTGAGGTGATGCATTTTAGAAGGACAAACCAGAAGACTGAGCACAGGGTTAATGGTCGGTTACTTAAGAGTGTGGATGAACAGAGGGACCTTGGGTTACAAATCCATATAAGAATTTGAAACATATAAGATTATTATTGAAACATATAAGATTATTAAGAGATTGGACAAGATAGAGGCAGGAAATATGTTCCAGATGCTGGGAGAGTCCAGTACCAGAGGGCATGGTTTGAGAATAAAGGGTAGGTCATTTCAGACAGAGTTAAGGAAAAACTTCTTCTCCCAGAGAGTTGTGGGGGTCTGGAATGCACTGCCTCGGAAGATAGTGGAGGCCAGTTCTCTGGATGTTTTCAAGAAGGATCTAGATAGGTATCTTATGGATAGGGGAATCAAGGGATATGGGGACAAGGAAGGAACAGGGTCTTGATAGTAATTGATCAGCCATGATCTCAAAATGGCGGTGCAGGCTCCAAGAGCCGAATGGTCTACTTCTGCACCTATTGTCTATCGTCTATTGTCATACATCCCTGATGGTCGCTGCACAGGTTGATAGGATAGCTAAGAAGGCCTATGGGATACAAGGCTTCATTAATAGCGGGATTGAGGTAAAAACTAGAGAGGTCATGTTGCAAATCTACAAATCTCTAATGAGACCACATTTAGATTATTGTGTTCATTTCTGGTCATCTCATTATAGGAAGGATGTGGAAGCTCTGAAGAGGTTGCAGAGGAGATTTACCAGGATGTTGCCTGGATTGGAAAACATGTCTTCTGAGGTAAGGTTAGCAGAGCTGGTACTTTTCTCTTTGGAATGTAGAAGGATGAGGGGACTTGATAGAGGTCTACAAGATTATGAGACGCATAGATAGGGTGGATAGCCAGTACCTGTTTCCCAGAGAACGAATAGCAAACACCAGAAGGCATATGTACGGAGGGAAGTTTAGGGGAGACTTCAGGGGTAAGTCTTTTACACAGAGGTTTGTGAGTGCCTGGAATGATTTGCCAGCGATGGTGGTGGAGGTTAAAACATTAGGGGTATTTAAGACCCTCTTGGGCAGGCACATGGATGAAAGGAAAATAGAAGGTTACGGGGCAGTGTGGGTTTAGTATATTTAAAGGAATATATGAGTCGGCACAGCATCGAGGGCTGAAGGGCCTGGACCGTGCCGTTATATTCCACTGTTCTAGTGACAGTACCCTGCATACGATTAAAGTAAGTGTATCTAGGAATCTGAATTAACTAAAAGGTTAGTAAAGCAAAACAAAAAGTAATATGCACAAGTTGGAGCTCAAAGTTTCACCACATTCATTGGTTCTCAATCGATCTTGGCCCCTGGCTTCATCGAATCCCGGTCCCTCACTGGGTTGAATCCTGCGACCTGCTCTTTCCAGTGTCTTCTCCCTCCATCTCCCCCCGAACAAGTCCCCAGTCCCAACCTCAGTGTCCCCTGCCCGGGAGGAAAACCTCCCCAAAGTTCCGCCATCCTAATTGGACAGCACACATTCCTCGTCATCCGTTAAATTCAACAATAACGCAAACAGGCGGAAAGCAGAACAGACTGCTCTTACCGAACTGCTAAATGAAATACCTACAGCAGAAATATATAAACCAGTCCATTCCACTGGTTTCGTTAGGTCTGTTCTTTATTATGGCTGTACGGCTTATGGATTAGCTACATTTTGAAATTCAAAATACTTGGAAGTGATACAAGCACAGGCTTTAAGATTGCATGGTGGTGCAGTAAGGTCGTCTCCTGTTTCGGATTAACTGTCTGAAATCGGACAACTACCCTTTGAATTGCGGATATTCCAGTTATGCTAACATGCTGGATTAATCTGAGGGGACAGAAAAAAATCTTCCTGTTAAAGTTGTGTTACAGGACTGTTTGGAACATCATACGAAAGTGCTTTTAGGTTTAGGTTTAGGTGGCTGGGATCTATCAGGCTGGGAAGATGGGAATGTTGGATTATCCAAAATGGCGCACTGTCACATTCTCGAATCCCCACTTTGTTCTGCCTGTGACTAGTTGATTTTAGGTCTCACAATTTAATGAAGTCCAAGGACTTCGTTATGCTTCAGGACCTATTGGTTCATTAATATCTTAAAGAAAATTATTATGAAATGTTAACAATTTGCTGCAGAGGAATCAAAAGGCAATTTATCTGGGAATGATGGTGTGGCTGTTTTTTGAGCCCAAATTAAAAGTAACAACAAAGAAAGAACTTACCAACCATTTATCGGTATAAACAGCAGAATGTGTGGCCATCATTTTTTAGGCTTAGACTGAGTGGGGAACATTAGTCCATGTAAAGTTGTAATTTGTTCAGAGGCCTTTTTCGGTTTTGATGAATTTTAAAAAGTTTGGTCAGTCTGGAACTAGCTGGACAGTAGCAGTTGGTCAGCTTTACTGTTGGAAGCTCATCAAACATACGCGAAGTATTGCTTTGTACGTTTTCTTCTGCTGGGCCCCTGCACGTGGAGGTACTGAGGGAATGAGCGGCTTGACTGTTTAGTTAAAAAATATATTAAAAGTTCAACGGTGGATAAAGACCTTCCACTTTGCAAATCAGAACCTGTTTTAGTGTTTGCAGGGTTAAGAATTAGCGGCTTATGTTAAATCTCGTGGGATACTGGGCATAAGGTGAGAGAGCTTTTAAATACCTAACAGTGTTGGGTTCATGGGAGAAGTGGTTAAAAACAAGATGGGAGGAATTATATGGATACGACCTGAATTGGCCACTATAATGAATTATTCCTTACGTCGTGCTGGAAAACTTCATAGTCCAATACAGTTAGTGGCGGGAACGCGCATTGAGTTAGAGTGTCAACCGCCATGTATCCAAAGCCCGCTCTATTTATTCACGGTAGACAATCATTCAAAAGGAAGGAGGAAACTGTTTTTTTTGACACTGGGTTTTCCAACCAGCATCAGACCAGAACTGCCGCTGTCTGGTGGGAAAGTCCGTTTGTGAGACTGGTGGGCAGGAATGGGCATAGATGGACATATTCACAGACCAATGGGTGGCTGGTATTCCAGAGACGTTCGTTGACTGACATCTGGAGAGTCCAGGACGGTGGTTTGCCCCTCCCCAGAAGCACACTATCCTAATGTCCCAGACCTGTCGGTCGATGGGACAATCAGCCCCGGAATAACAACTGCGAGATCAGGCGGTGAATGTGAGTAGCTGGGGTCCCGATTGGAGATACTGCGACCGCCTGCGGCTTGTGATCAGGACGCGACTTTAATCATAAACTGAAACACCGAGGTGATCGGATATTTCACCACCCTAATGATCTGCTCCCTGAATTTTGACTGAGTCACTGCGTAAATAAATGTGTTTGTGTAGCAGCTGAAATTGCTCAGCAAAAACCCGACGTAGATAAAGATCCATTCCGAATCATTGAATTCGAATCCTTCCCCTGAGACCTGATAATAAATGAAATTTACAAACTGTGTCATCCACAGGAGGATGAAGCTGCCTGAGAGGGTGAAGAGTAAAACCACAGACCTCCTCCTGCTCTCCATCTCCGGGTCACTGCGGTTCTCCCCCTTGCTCTGACCCTTCAGCCCCTTACGGACCCGACTGGCCACTAAAATGTGCCTGACGGTCAGAGCGTTAAGCAGCAGGATCCCTGCGAAAGGGAGGAACGGAGTTAAAACCGTATCGAACCAGTCATATGCTACCCAGCCGGGGTCAGTGAAGACATTGTCCCTGGGATCACAGAGCCACGGTACAATGTCGATGATCACTCTTGGTTCCCACATGAAGTACCGGGGAATGTTTTTCAGACAGGACAGTACACCGGTTGCTGTTAGAACCACAGCTGCAGTTTTCCCGGTGCAATATTTTGTTTTCAGCTTCTGGCAGCATATAGCAACAAACCGGTCAAAGGTGAAAGTGACGGTGAACCAGACAGAACAGTGTGTGGCTGCGTAGCTCAGTACATCGATAACACTGCACACAGGGGTGATGCTCAGAAAACTCCACCGGAAGTAATACCCTTTGATTCGAATGAAAATGACCTCGGTGACAACGGTCAGTAGATCCGCCGCTGCCATGGCCACCAGGTAGCGAGTGGTGCAGGTAGAGAGGCCGCACTTTCCCCGGGACAGGATCACAATCGCCAATAAATTCACTGGAGAAAGACAGACGGGGAGGGGGGGGGGGGCGGAAGAGAAAGAGAGAGAGAGAGAGAGAGAGAGAGAGAGAGAGAGAGAGAGAGAACAGACACTGGGTATTACTCACCCCATTCCTCAAGGGATCGGGTTTGAGCTAAAGGTCTGCAGCGCTGCAGTCTATGAACGGCTGCTAATCAAATGGGTCACACTTTCTCTGACCTGCCTTGTTCAGTGTGGAGATAAGACAATGTGTGGACAATCGCCGGCGATAAAAACGATCAGCATGAACAACAAAAATCGGTGCTGATCCCGATTCCAGTCACTAACGTGGCCGGTTTCACTGATTTAACCGTGACAGACCAGGCCCCTGGAAACTCAACATCTGATGAGGCAGGGAAGGGATACACACACACAAAATACTGGAGGGACTCAGCAGCTCCGGCAGCATCCATGGAATTGAACAAACTTCTGTTTTGGACCGAGACATTTCTACAGGACGAAGCGGTGCAATTTACGACGCGTCTCCAAGGGAAAGCAGGAACAACTCAGTAACCTGAGGCTGAGCGGCTCCGTTAATGGATTAATTCCACAGCGCAGTTCAATTCGATAACTCTCGTTAGCAGATCCGCGGACACTGGTTCAGGTGATCAGACCCGATTATTAACCGACAGCCGGTGAGATCCGACTGTGACAGACTCCACGGGCAGACGTGAAACACAGGACCAGGGTTTCTCTCTGATCAATAACTCAGAAAGAGTGACCTTTGCAATGTAAACCCATCCCAGTCACAGCTTGCGAGGGAGCTGCCTGTCACAGATTCACATGGTTAACACACAGAAATACCAAACATGAATTGCTCTGCTCACTCACCAGGAACTCCAATGACGGCAATGAACAAGTACAATATTTTATCCACATTAATGTACCTATCGAACAATGCAGGCATTTTCTCTGTCCAGTGACCTGTCCTCACTGTGCTACAGGCGATCTCTCGGAATGAAATGTTAAGGCAGCAAATGCCTGCGGTTTAAATACATTTAGCGGCTCCACAGGGACACATTTCAACAGATTTAAATAACTGTTTTAAAATTATTTACAAAACAATTATGTCAGGCAGGTGCAATGTCCGTGGTGACAGATTGCGGTTAAATAATTAACTAGTGTAATGTTTGGACTGTTTGTGTGAATTAGTTTGTCCCAACAAAGGTGACTGAACCTTCAGTGGTTTCTTATCAATTCAATATTCTCCCACTCTAAATATGTACTTCAATGGAGCCATTTGAGAAACATAATACTGAAGTAACTTATGTCATTGTAGCTTGTCAAATTGTATTGTATCACCTACTGTTACCATTCTCCTCGAGAGTATAAACACCTGGATTAGTTTGTGTTCGGGGGACTCGAACGACGGGGTCGCCAAGAAAAGATCTGCTTGTGATGGTGAATAAACACTTTCATATCCAGAAAACCCGACAACATCTTCACTGACTTAGTCACAGTCAGAACATTTCGGTGCTCGTCCAGGACCACCCTTAACCCGAATACATGATCATAAAGTCTAGTAGGGGGTTGAGTATGTTTTAATCATATCACCAAGTATGTGTTAAAGAACACGGCGGAGTACTGGAGAGGCGGATAAGGAAGTGCAGTTCTGTGTAGCGTATTTCTGTGTCTCTGTGTGGATCGACCCATTGTTTCTGCCTGACTATACACGTATCCACAGACATCGAGTTCAATTTATCCCTTCGGTTCAGTCCCGTATCTTCTCTTTCCCAGAGTGTTGCACTGAACGTGGCCATGTTTAGGGTGGTTCAAGAGCCTCCGGAATTCCAAATAAAGTTTACGGGGCTGATTCCTACTTTAGTTTCTACAAGCGGTCCAGCTGCACCATCCAACCATGTGGTGATCGCACATCAACTTGGGCTCCCCATAGGTAACTCTGGATACAAGTCGTGGCTTTTCATCCGCACCATGGGCAATGCATTGTCGGTAACACAATTGTCCTTCCAGGGGCAATGGGCCATTGTTACATCCTCACAAATCCCAACCCATCTGGGCTGTGGGCAATCAACGGCAAAATAAACTTTGTGTCTAGAATTGCGTCATTTCTTTGGGGATCCAGTAATCATAACAGTTCCAATCATAAGAGTTCCAACCACGTGTTTGACTACCCAGCCATTAGGCGGCGCTGTTGAGCCCGGTGGCAGCTCATCCTGATCAGCACCCCGTCTCCCTTCATTCTGCCACTGCACACCTTGTTCTGTGATAGGGTCGATTCAGAACCCTGTTTCCCCTTACCTTCCTCCCTTACTTCCTTTTCACTCATTCGCATCATCCTTCTGATAGCCCATGCTTCAGCATGTGTGGGATTTGAATGAATCAATCATTTCACACACCCTTCTGCTCTCCTCGGTACTGTGCGATACCAAATTCCTCGGCCAGTTCCTACTCTGTCACGGAGTCAAATTCTGCGTATCCAAAGTAGGACCCAAAACACTCGAGAAAACCGGCCACAACCTCGTCACAAATATAGAAGGTTCCTCCCTTTCCACTGTCTGCAGTTATGCAAAACCTCACTGTCACCTCTATTAGTCCAGCAGCTTCTAATGGTGCCTTCTGAACATCACCCCGTGTCCCCTGGGCGGGTGCCTGTTCCTCCGGCAGGGCTGAAGGGAAAGCTGAAGTTAGACAGAGACGGGTTAGCTTCCCTTCCTCTGTTTCAGCTGAACCGTGAGTTATCCTGTCTGCTGAATGCACTGGGAAAGAATCATCTCTCATTCACCACTCCAGCACTCAATTGGGCCATGTCAAAGGGACAGAATACCGTGTCGCACACATCCCACACCCCCGGTTCTGGTGTGTCCTGCAGGCCCTCCATTACTACAGGCGCCATTGGGGCACTGAGTGTTGAAGGTTCCACCCACTCTGGGAAAAACCTGCTGGGAGGCGGGCCAATTCCCCAATAATCCTGGCTTTTATACTGTCAGTCCCGGAGTGCAGGGACAAAGGATGGCAAACGTGGCTGTTCCTCATGGAGATCGACTGTAGTGGGTTCCCGGCACGGTCAGCATGGAAGTTGCAAGTAGTTGGCAGGATGGGAGAGGAAGCAGAAAGAGCCCCTTACTGGGTATGGAGCTGGAGAAAGGGGTTGAGCTCGAGGTCAGGAAGAGATGGGCAGTGACTTGGCCCTCACTTCTGATCCACCAACTGGATAGTGTAGTTGTTAAGGGTTGAAACACTCTGTGAAGGTTGGGCACTACCCGAACATATCTGCCCCTGGCCAAAGGCTACGATTACCTCATCAGATGACTGAAGAGAGCAACCCGGTGTGTGAAATAAGCATCTCTTCATACGCTAAATCACCCCAATCTGCATCACCATCATCGTCCGTCCTCGCACATATCACTCCTCTCCGAGCTGAGAGTTCACTTTGCAGATTTTCCATCTGTTTTAAACACTTGCGATCAGCGCAGCCTTTCTTCTCAGCTGCCGATTTCTTCATGACATTCGTAACAGCCGTAAATCCCGACCCTGACTTTTCCTTTCTCTAATTCCGTATCCGCCTGTTTATACTCCTCTTCAGTTTTCTCATTTTCTCTTGTTAAGGCTTTCACACTGAGCCTGAAACTGACTCATGTGGATCAAATTCCCCTGAACCTGCTCCGTCAGAATTTCTAACTCTTCCCTACACTTACACAATTCCTCTCTTCACTTCCGTTACATCATCCAACAAACATTCCATCATAACAATTTTAATCCCTTGTAATTTCTTTAATTTATTTTTACTAACTGTTTTCCACAATTGTTCCTCCAGAGTCCCGGAACCTTGGCTTTCAAACTTTTCTAACCACGCCTCATATTCTGACCATTTCCTTAATAATTAACGATGAAAGTAACCTCTGAAATCCTCTAAATCCCTGGGTTATTCCTGTCCTTCCCCTTTCACAGTTTAATATCCTAACCTACTGTGTCGTTTAACTCGTCACCAGGGTCCCAGACCACTTTTCTTTCTTTTTGAGTGCACCCGGGGCGCGAAAATATGTTCACCGTTCATCAACTGAGATCAGTTTGGAAACTCACCAGGCAACTCGTAATTAATCACAGCTCGCATTTTATTTTTCCTGCACAAACAACAAAGTAACTGTGTTGACCCCAGGCTAACAACTTAAAACATGAATTCCACTGCTCCCTCTGTACTAATACACACCCTGACCACTTCTCAAATTCACAACACTGAAATAGGGGATTCCACTGTATCCAAATGATCCATCATTTCTTCTCCAGTCCCTTCCTTGGGGGTTCTTACTTGTGATAGTTAGTCTCCGGAGTTATCACACCTTTGCATTTGAAACTCTTTACTTGTTTTGAAACAAGTCTTATTTGAAACATCTGAAACAACTCTTATCAGTTCAGAGGACGCATCTCATTCTTGATTGGCTGAAGTCCATCAGGGTGATGACTAACAGATTTCCATTGGATGTAGTCCAAGGGCTACACAACATCATGCCAAAGGTAATTTCTTTTGTTCTCCTCCACTATGGTTTCAAACAGACAAACTGTGTCGCTCAGACGCTCAGCAGAAATATCGAGATTCCTTCTGCAGAACTGCCACTGTACGTAATACACACCTTATCTCAGAGTGACTTCAGGTTCAGAGATAACGAAATTGCTTCTGCAAACCTGACAGTGTACATAATACACAGATTATGTGAGAGTGATTTCAGGCTTACAATGGGAATACCAGTAACTTCTTGTGTAAAGTTGATCTGATCAGGTTATCCCATAGCAATCAGTTCACAGAATGGGGGTCACAGAGCAGCTTCACAAAATGGCAGCCTCTATTCCTTCGACCTCATGACAAAAACACAGACAATTGATCACTCTACTTCCACTGTCATTGACCCATTCGCGTTCGATGTTTTCTTGCATATGTTAATTCATTCAGACAGTGGTGTATTTTGGTGCAGAGCAGTCACGATGGGATGCTCCTCCAGTCAGATGTGGGAACTCTGGACATCTGACAGTTTTCCGATGACTATTTGCAGTAAGTGCACCCAATCACAGCGCCGGACTGACTGGTTCAGAGAGTTGGATGTACTCAGGATCATTCGGGAGCCTGAAGATACTATCAATGAAACATCTGAAGAGGTGGCCACACCCAGAGTACAAGCCTCGGACAGGAGAAGCGTGACCACCAGCAGAGGTAAGGGTCATTAGGAAGGCAGTGCAGGGCTGTCCTGTGGGCGGTCTCCTCAGCAGAACACCTTGTTGGATACTGCGGGGTGGGTGGGGAGTTGATCCATTGGTGCATGGAAGCAACAGAAAGGCCGGCAGCACTGTCCACTCTGAAGCTTAATAGGGACGTGTACATTTTGGCCTTGTGGCAGTTATAAGAGATGATATTCTGGGGAGAGAAAGGAGATTCTGTAGGTGTGGACAGGATTTAAATTAGAACTGATTTCTGCGTCACAGATCCAAACCATTAAACTCCAGTCCCATTAAACGGGAACATTAGCCGAGGAATACCTCCCACGCCCAGTGAACAAAGTGCAGAACTGGGTTTGATAAACAGCAGCAGTAATTGCCGAGTTCGGCACCAACATTCACTTTTGAACTTTATTCAGCAACTGTGATGGTGAAATATCCAGCCTGTAGCCTGTCGCCTGTTTAAACAGTTTCCCCAGTGTGAACTCGGTAGTGCGTCACAAGGTGGGATGACTGAGAGAATCTCTTCCCACATTGGGAGCAGGAGAATGGCCTCTCTCCAGTGTGGACTCGTCAGTGTGTCTGTAAGTCGGATGACTGACTGAATCTCTTTCCACAATTAGAACAGGCGTATGGTCTCTCCCCAGTGTGAATACGCTGATGTATCATCAGTTGAGATGACTGAATAAATCCCCTTCCACAGTCTGAGCAGGTGAACGGTCTCTTCCCAGTGTGGTCTCGTTGATGCACCTTCAGTTGATATGACCGAATAAACCCTTTCTCACAGTCTGAGCAGATGAACAGCCTCTCCCCAGTGTGAATTCGCTGATGTGTCTTCAGGTCAACTGACCGAGTAAATGCCTTCCCACAGTCTGAGCAGGTGAACGGCCTCTCTCCAGTGTGGACTCGCTGGTGCACCTGCAGCTTACATGCTTGCTGACTGGTAAGTCAGACTTGTGGAGGATGGTGCGAAGTTGCTCCTAATGGATGACTGCACCCTCAGGGTGGCGGAGCAGCAACTTATAAGTGGTATTGCCGTGGTACCTTCAGACAAGATGAACGAGTGCACCAGTCTTGTCTGTTTGAATCCAGAGCCCAAGAAAAGCTCCCTTTCGTGTCTCAGTGGTCTTTGACCCCCTGAAGATCTGTTTCTGAGTGACAGCTAAGATCCACCTGCAATTCCTCGGCCAACTTTCCCAACTGGTCTCGATCCCACTGGAACCTTAGACAACCCTCACTTTCTCCACACACCGGTTTTGATGACATCCACAACCTCACTAATTGTCTGATCTGCATTCTCCAAATAATTAACACACATCATTGCCCAGTTGTAAGCGGGTGAATTTACTATCCCTTTCATCTCCAGGGGTGACGAGACTGCCTGGATCCGGGGGGGGGGGCGGTTCAGGGAAACACGGGCTTTCAGTGTCTGAGCCGGTGAGGAAGCCGTGAGTGGCCAGTCCACAAGACAAGACAGCAGATCCCCTCGGCAATCAAACCGACCCTCATCAGGCCATCAGGCCTGTCCCTCCGTGTCCAATCCCCCTCTCAGTGCGAACTCAATCGCCACTGCCACTCCTTCAATGGGGCGACTGAGTCGTGCAGACGGTGTGAAACCACCTCCGTTGCCTCAGGAGTATTTCCATTCCACCCATCCCCAGGCAAAGGAGCTGGTTTTAAATTTGTTTTTACATTGGTTTATTTCTGATTTTAAAAGTTGTCATTTCTGTGTACTGATGTCTGTTTGTCATCCTGACCAGATCTGCCTGAAGTTGTTTGGCCAGATTGTTTTTGGTGAAATTTGACAATGGCGTCTCCCCGGGTTTGGACCTTCATGTCCGTATCTCAACAGGAACCGTCCCTGCTCCCACTCCAGGCTCAGCTGAGAGTGACCGTAGTGGCACTGGAGACGGCCCAGTCCCTGACCTCCCAGACGGCACCGTTACGACTGGTACCAAGACCTCCCAGACCAGCCCCAGTCTAGCATCTGCTTGCTCTGAGATCTCTCTACCCACCCGTACAAGTACAACACTGACACCCCCCCCTCAGCGCCGACACCTACCGTCAGTGTGTCCATCACCAGGGACAACCCCCTGTCAAGTATCTCTCTGCTGAGACTCACAGAACACAATCCCAACACTGAGCGTTTCTTCATCAAGCAGCTTTATTCTTTATTACCTGCAGGGGTTCACCTCCATTCTCACCAGGGATGGGAGGGGACCTCAAACACAACGTTTATAAAATATTCCTTCTGTACATAAGAACGAGACGAGGTTACTGTTCCCAGCGAGCTCCGTGTTCCCGATACATTTGTTGTTGCTGCCATCTCCGGTTGAGTCGTCTCTGTTACTTCCTCATTCCTGCACAGCGTTCAGTGTTTGCAGTCACGAGTTCCTTTAGTAAGCACAAGTCCTGTTGTTTCCTCCGGCTACTTTAGTCACCTACGTATATTGCATATACTAGCTCAGCACTCCGGGGTTTGTAGAACTTTATTTTGTCTCATGAGATACTTACATTAAAATTCAAAGTTCAGTACATATTTCCCCATTCCCTCCTCTTTGTTGTCCCATGACAACAGACATCCAATATTATCCGGACTTAAGGAGTGAATGATGTCTTTATGGCGAAAATACTTCAGATCTCAGGGCTTTCCTTTCCCTTATATCCCACCCATTACCTATGAGTACCCAGAACCCTGATGTCCCCTCGTTTCGGTCACATGGAAGCGTAAAAGAATCATAATCTGATTATTATTACTCTAATGGTTATTCCATAATGTAACACGGTATTCTCTCATCCAGATTCCCAAAATGGCTTCCTGAGGGGTTATCATTGTGGAACTGTACAATGTAAACCAGTATCCCACCATCCTCCCAGAGTCCCAAATGGACACCAGCTTCCTGAGGGTTTATCATTGTGGAAATGTACAATGTAAACCAATATCCCACCATCCTCCCAGAGTCCCAAATGGCCACCGGCTTCCTGAGGGGTGATCATTGTGGAACTGTACAATGTAAACCAGTATCCCACCACCCTCCCAGAGTCCCAAATGGCCACCGGCTTCCTGAGGGGTTATCATTGTGGAACTGCTCTCCCACTTCTCTCATTCTAGCTGCTGCCTCTCAAATATAATCCATCAGGTGAGTTATATTTTCAGATTTGTCTGGTGTGTCGGTGCAACATTCTTGTCCAATTAAAGCACACGTAACCCACTTTTTATCTAATAAAACGTCTAGGGCGGCTGGACAACGATGCTGGAGAGGCAGTGACGGGAGACAAAGAAATGGTAGACAGACTGAATAAATATGTTGTGTCTGTCTTCACAGAGGAAGACACCAGCATAATGGTGGAACTTCCGGGTGTCAGGAGTCAGAAGTGTGCAAAGTTACCAGAACCAGAGTGAAGGTTCTTGAGGAACTGGAAGGCCAAGTTAGATAAGTCACGTGACCCAGATGGTGTACACCCCGGCTTTCTGAAAGAGGTGGCTAAAAAGATTGTGGCCCCATTAGTAATGAACATTCAGGAATCACAATGTTCCGGAATGGTTCCTCAAGAATGGAATATTGCCAATGTCACACCACTTTTCAAGAAGGGAGAGAGGCAGAAGAAAGGAAACTATAGGCCAGTTAGTCTGTCCGCAGTGATTGGGAAGATGCTGGAGTTGATTATTAATGATGAGGTCTGAGAGGCCACAGTCAGTATGGTTTCCTGAAGGGAAAATCTGGCCTGACACACCTGTTGAAATTATTTTGTAAGCTCTGGTACTGTGAGTAGTTTTGGACTCCTTATCTTAGAAAAGATGTGCTGAAACTGGAGAGTATCCAAAAGAGTTTCAGATAAATGATTCCCAAATTAAGCATGTTGTCATATGAATAGTATTTGATGGCTCTGGGCCTGTATTGAGTGGAATTCAAAAGAATGAGAGGAGACCTTATTGAAATATATCAAATAGTCAAAGGATTAATAAAATGGATATGGAGAGGATGTTTCCTATTTTGGGAGAGTCTAAGACCAAAGGACACAGCCTCAGAACAGAGCGTTGTCTTTAGAATGGAGATGAGGAGGAATGTCTTTAGCCAGAGAGTAATGATCTATGGGCTTAATGGACAGTGAATCATTCGCAGCTGTAGAAGCCAAATCTTCATGTACATTTAAGGCAGAGGTTGATAGTTTCTTGATTGGTCAGGGCATGATGGGCTACCAGGAGAATGCAGGAGATTGGGGCCAAGAGGGAAATTGGATCAGCTAAAATGAAATGGCGGAGCAGACTCGATGGGCCAAATGGCCTAATTCTGCTCCTATATCGTATGGTCTTATAACAACCTCTCATTTAACGTCAGCAAAAGCCAGGAGCTGATTATTGACTTCAGGAGGAGGAAACAGGAGAACCGTGAGCCTGTGCTCATCAGAGAACAAAGGCGGAGAGGGTCAGCAATCTTAAATTCCTTGAATGTCATCACTTTCCAGGATCTGTCTTGAGCCCAGCATGGAAGTGCAATTACGAAGAAAGCACAGCAACATCTCCATTTCCTTACAAGCCTGCAAAGATTCAGCATGACCTCTAAAACCTTGACTAACTTCTACAGGTGTATGTGGAGAATATGTTCAGTGGTTACATCATGGCCTTGTATGGAAACACCAAAGCCCGTGAAAGGAAAATCCTACAGAAAGTAGTGGATACGGCCCAGTACATCACGGGTAAAACCTTCCCCCCACTCTGGTGAGCTGTCATAGGAAAGCTACATCTATCATCAAGGAACCCACCATGTGAAACATGATCTCTTCTCACTGATGCCATCAGGAATAAAGAGCAGGAATCTCAGGACCCACACCACCAGGTTCAGGAACTGTTATCACCCTTCAAACGTCAAGTTCTTCAAACAGAGGAGATAATCTTACTCAAATTCAATTGCCCCATCACTGAGCTGTTCCTATAACCCATGGACACATTCACTGATTCTTCATCACCTGTTCATGGTAATTATTTATTACTTTTATTTTCTTTTGTATTTGCACAGTTTGTTGTCTTTTGCACATTGTATTTTGTCTACAATATTGTGTTCGGGCTTTCATTGATTCAATCATGATTCTTTGATTTACTGAGTTTGGCCGAAAAAAAAACAATCTCAGGATTGAACATGGTGACAAGCGTAAACTTCGATAATAAACTTACTTTGTAAATTTTGAATTCTACATTTAAATTACTCTCTCAAACACACATGTGCTTTGTAATTTCTAAAGGTTCAGCATCGACTGACTAAATGATTTGGCTCTGATCAGAATGATGGTCCCATCACAGTGACCCCTCTTCTGAGGTACCCCAGCTACAGGAAAGATTCCTGAATCAAACTGGGTTCTCTGTTTCAAGCGTGCACGCACACACACAGACACACAGCTGTAATGAAGAGCTTTGAGGGGGTTGGTCCTGACTAGAATCAACTCCTGTCTGTCCATGGACCTGGACCCACTGCAATTTGCCGATCGCTGCAATATGTCTACAGCAAATGCAATCTCACTGACTCTCCACTCAGCCTTCGATCACCTGGACAATAGCAATACACAAGTCAGGCTGCTGATTACAGCTCAGCGTTCAACACAATCAGACCCTCAATTGTAATCAACAAGCTCCAAAACCTGGGCCTCTGTACCTCCTTCTGCAACTGGATCCACACCAGGAGACCCCAGTCTGTGTGGATCAGAAATAACATCTCCTCCTTGCTGACAATCAACACGGGCACACCTAAACGATACGGGCTCAGCCCACTGCTCCACTCTCTCTACACCACGTCTGTGTGTCTCGGCACATGTATAAACTTGCTGACAACAGAAATATTGTTGGTGTAATTTCAGACGGTGACGAGGAGGAGTACAGGAGTGAGATAGATCAGCAAGTTGAGTCGTGTTGCAGCAACAACCTTGCACTCAGCATCATGAAGACAAAGGAATTGATTGTGGATTCAGGAAGGGGAAGTCTAGGGAACACACACCAGTCCTCATCGTGGGATCAGAAGTGAAAAGGGTGAGCAGTTTCCATTTCCTGCCTGTCAACATCTCTGAGGAACTATCCTGGGCCCAACATATTGATGTAGTTACAATGAAGGCACAACATGGGCTATATTTCATTCGGAGATTGAGGGGAATCGGTCTGTCACTAAAGACACTTGCAAATTTCTACAGATGTACTGTGGAGAGCATTCTAACTGGTTGCATCACTGCCTGGTGTGCAGAGGCCACTGCACAGGATCGGAAAATACTGCCGAACGTTGTAAACTCAGCCAGCTCCTTCATGGGCACTGGACTCCACTGCATCCAGGACACATTCAAAAGATGAGGCCACAAAAAGGTGGCATCCATCATTACGGACCCCCATCACCCAGGACATGCCTTCGGCTCATTGCTACCTTCAAGGAGAATGTTCAGGACCCTGAAGAGACACTCAATGTTTCAGGAACAGCTTTTTCCCTCCACCGTCAGATTGCTAAATGGACAATGAACTCTAGAATACTTCCTCGGTATTTCCCCTCACGTTTGACACTACATTTCAAATTTAATTTTATAAATACTTGTTTTAATTTTGTTTTTATTACTATGTATTGCAATGTACTGCAGACACAAAGGAACAAATTTCACCACATATGCAGATGATATTAAACCTGATTCTGATACACAAACACACACAGCTGGGCTCAGACATACAACACTCCCACATTCCTCCCTTTGTGACACCCTGCTTGCTCCGTGGCCCCCGGTATGAAGCTCAAACTGTTGCAACACCTGCCCTTTAAATTCATGGCTGAGGCTGTGTTGTGTCTGTTCGCTGTTTGAGTTCGATATGAAATGAAGAGCATTGAATGGGAAGGAATGTTTGAATGGAAGAATAAAGATCTCCTCTGAAGGTATATGGGGTCCTGGTGAGAGCGTACATGGAACACTGTGCACAGGTCTGGACTCCCTCCCGGAGTCAGCCTGTGGGATGAAGGGAATGAAGAGATTTCCCAGATTGATTTAGGAGGTGAGGTAGTGTCCTCGAAGAGATTATACTGACCGGGCCTGTCTCAAAATTAGAGAAACAAAAGGCCGTCTGACTGAGACAGTCACAGCCTCACAGGGTATTGACAGGGTAGAGGCAGGAATGATGCTTCCTTTGGCTGTGGTGAGGAACCGGGATCACTGAATCCGAGCTCACCTCAGCAGGACTGAGATGAGGAGAAATTTCCTCACACAGAGGGCAGCGAACCTTTGGTATTTTCTCCACAAGGTTTCTAAATTCGAAGGACAAATTTTAAGACTCTGCGATGCTGGGAATGTTGCGCAGAAGTGGCGCTGAGGTAAAAGATCAGGCATGTTCTGAGTGAAAGGCAGAACAGACGCAATGGGCCGAATGGCCTGCTCCTGTTCCCTTTTTCTAAAGTCCGAGCTTACCTTTGCGCCTGGTTCTCCCTTGAACTTCAGCCTGTCCTTTTGCACAGGGGAGCGCTCACACACCGGAGTTCCATCGGCAGCCGCTGCGGGCCAGCTCCCGTATTCCAGCAGCAGGAGAGAGGACCGGGAGGAAACTCCGGACAACAGGCCCCGATCCAGGGCGGGGAAAGACCGGGCACCCTCTGTGTGGCTGAAACATCTCACGGAATCTCCGCCCGAATCTTCACCTCCGCCATCGGAAGGATTCAAAACTCCGGCCGCTGTTGCAGCCTTTACCCGGGGAGCTGCTCCCAATCTCGGGTCTCTCACCGGGTCCACTCGTTCCCGGTTCCAAACTTCGGTCCGCCCAGCGTCCCGCCCACTGACACTCCTCAGCCAATGGATGCAAGAGTCTTCCAGTGGTGTTCTCTGATTGGCGGTGAAGGTGTCCGAGGGCGGGCTGCTGCCGAGAGCTGGAGATGTCAGTCAGAGTTCGTTCTCGGAGACAAAGCAAGTTCCCCGAGGCTCAAAGTTCAAGGTAAATTTTATTATCAGAGTACAGAGAAGTCGCCACATACAACACCTACAAACATACAGAGCAAAGCTACAGAACGGTAACTATATCTGGATCACTGAAAGATCAACCAGAGTGCAGAAGACAACAAACTTCGCCATTGCAAATAAACAACGAGAATATGAAATAACCGTAGCGGCTGCTTATAGATGTCCGGTGCTCTCAGCGCTCCCCTGTTCAATCTGACAGGACAAGAAACAGTGAGGCGCAAAGGTAAACTTGTGTTTCAGAAAATAAGAAATAGAGAAGGTGAGGCCATTCGGCCCCTTGCGCCTCTTCTGCCCTTCACTCAGAACATGCTTGACTTTTGAACTTAGCACCACTTCCCTGCAACTTCCCATCACCGCTGAGCCCCAGGATATGTCTATTCAATTTAGAAACCGTGTGGAGATAATTGCAATGATTCACTGCACTCTGGGTGAGGAAATTTCTCCTCATCTCAGTCCTGCTGAGTTGTCGACGGATTATGAGTCTGTGAGCGTTGTTTCCGCACCTTATGGGAAACATCATTCCAGCCCTTCCGCTGTAAATATCCTGTGAGATTGTATTTCTCTAATTCTGAGACAGGAATGCGATCTGTCTCAGTCAAACCACCTCTTATTTCACGCATTTTGAGACAGTACCAGTACGACGATTTGTTGTGGGAGCATCTCTATGGACAGCAGGTTAGTGCAGTTATCCTGTGTTGTTCCACAGCCTGATGGCTGAGGGGTAGTAACTGTTCCTGACCCTGGTGGGGCGAGTTCACAGGCAGGGTCTGGAAGGAGGAACCCACTCCATATATAACCCTGAGGAGTGGCACAAGTCCCTGGGCAGGGTTTGGAGAGTTTGGCAAGTCTGTGTGAGCCTATTAGTGAACACAGGACCTGCACAACACGGACACTTTACACCTGAACTCGGTGGGTGGTGGTGGGGGGGGAAGTGGTCAGTGTCTGCTGATGTCCATGCGGGTAGGATTGCTAGAGTTGTCTAAGAGGTTTTAAACTAATTTGGCAGCAGATCTGAACTGGAGTGATAGGGCTGAGGCGAATGTTGTTAGTTTTCAAACAGCGGCAGTATGTAGTTAGACTGCCACCATTGAGAGGCTGACGATAGGGCAAAATTTCAGTGGGCGGGATGAGTTGCAATGCAAAAGGGTGACAAAATGAAAAAGGTGATGAATACGGAACTGAAGTTTTTATATTTGAGTGTGTGCAATACATTGAGTAAGGAAGATGAACTTGTGTCACAGTAACAGATTGGCATTGTGGGCATCACTGAATGGTGGCTGAAGGAAGATTATAGCTGGGAGCTTCAAGTGCAAGGATACAGATTGTACTGAATGGACAGGCAGGTAGGTAGAGGGGTGGGGAGTGTCTTTATGTCAAAATGAAATCAAATCTTCTACCTGGTGAAATGGGATTGCAAGGTTTAGAATACTGACGTAGAAGTGGTGAGGACTGATGCGCATGAAGATTTTCTATTTTGTATTTGTAATTACTTTTTTTCCAGGTTTTGGTGATCTATTTTCACATTGACACAAAAGAGTTTTTATTTCTGTTGATCAGTGTGAATAAAACAAATCTGAATCCAATCTGTCTCAATGTTGTAAAACAATAAAAGATGAAAACTTCCAAGGCGGCCGCATACTTTTTATAAGCACTGCAAGTGCAATTACGAAGAAAGCACGGCAGTGCCTCTCCTTCCTTTGAAGTCTGCAAAGCTGCAGCATGACATCGAAAACTTTGACAATTATCTACAGATGTGCGGTGGAGAGTAGCTGCATCGTGGCCTGGTATGGAAACAGCAAAGCCCTTTAAAGGAAAATCCTACACAAAGTAGTGGATATGTCCCGTTACGTCACGGGTAAAACCCTCCCCTCCACTGAGTACATCTCCATGGAGTGATGTCACAGGAAAGCAGCATCCATTATGAAGGTGCCCCACCAACAAGGACATGCTCTCTTCTCACTGCTGCCATCTGGAAGAGGGTGCGGGATCCTCAGGCCCACACCAACAGGTCAGAGACAGTGACTACCCCTGAAACATTAGGCTCTCGAACCAGAGGGCATAACTTCACCGAAATTCAGTAACCCCTTCACTGAACCGTTCCCACAACCTCTGGACTCACTTTCTAGGACTCTTCATCTCATGTACTTAATCTTTATTTCTCATTTATTTATTATTATTATTTCCTTTACTTTCACAGTTTATTGTCTTTTACATTTAGTTTCTTGTCCGTCCTGTTGGGGTCGGTCTGACAGTGATTCTATTATGGCTCCTGGATTGCCTGAATTTTCCCCCAAAAAATGAAACGAGGATTGAGCAGGATGACATGCTTAAACTTTGATAATAAATTTACTTTGTAGATTTTAAATTGTTCAGTTAAATTTGTAAACATCTCTCTCAAACTCAAGAGTGGGATATGCGCTCTAAATGTTCACCATCTGCTGGGTAAATTGTTTTGTTCTGATCTGAATGGTCATCCCATCACTGTGACCCCAGTTACTAGAAACATTCCTAAATCGAACTGGGAAGCCTCGGATTCTCTGATTCAAACATTTGGACAAACGGAAACACACAGACACACACACGTGACAATCATACGTCTGCACAAAAAGAACAGGGTGAACTGCCTCCATGACTATCACCCAGTGGTGCTCACATCTACTCTGATGAAGTGCTTTGAGTGGTTGGTCATGTCTAGAATCAACTCCTGTCTGTGCATGGACCTGGACACATTGCAATTTGCCGATCCCCACAATATATCTACAGCAGATGCCATCTCACTGACTCTCCACTCGGCCTCAGATCACCAGGATAAAAGAAATACACAAGACGAGGGATCACACACCAGTCCTCATCGTGGGATCAGAAGTGAAAAAGCTGAGCAGTTTCCATTTCCTGCCTGTCAACATCTCTTGAGGAACTATCCTGAGACCAACATATTGATGCAGCTACAATAAAGGCACAACATCGGCTATATTTCATTCGGAGATTGAGGGGAATCGGTCTGTCACTAAAGACACTTGCAAATTTCTACAGATGTACTGTGGAGAGCATTCTAACTGGTTGCATCACTGCCTGGTGTGGAGAGGCCACTGCACAGGATCGGAAAATGCTGCAGAAAGTTGTAAACTCAGCCAGCTCCTTCATGGGCACTGGACTCCACAGCATCCAGGACACATTCAAAAGATGAGGCCACAAAAAGGTGGCATCCATCATTAAGGACCCCCATCACCCAGGACATGACCTCTTCTCATTTCTACCATCAAGGAGGATGTACAGGACCCTGAATTCACACTCACCAGTTCAGGAACAGCTTCTTCCCCAGCATCAGATTACTGAATGGACAATGAACTCAAGAATATTTCCTCCGGATTTTCCCTCCGGTTTTGCACTACGTTTTGAATTTACTTTTATAAATACTTATTGTGATTTATAGTTTTTATTACTATGTATTGCAATTTACTGTTGTCACAAAACAACAAATTTCACCACATATGCCGGTGATGTTAAACCTGATTCTGATACACAAACACACACAGCTGGGCTCAGACATACAACACTCTCACATTCCTCCCTTTGTGACCCCCTGCTTGCTCCGTGGCCCCCGGTATGAAGCTCAAACTGTTGCAACACCTGCCCTTTAAATTCATGGCTGAGGCTGCGTTGTGTCTGTTCACTGTTTGAGTTCGATATTAAATGAAGAGCATTGAATGGGAAGGAAGGTTTGAATAGAAAAATAAAGATCTCCTCTGAAGGCATATGGGGTCCTGGTGAGAGCGTACATGGAACACTGTGCACAGGTCTGGTCTCCCTCCCGGAGTCAGCCTGTGGGATGAAGGGATGAAGGGATTTCCCAGATTGATTTAGGAGGTGAGGTAGTGTCCTCGGAGAGATTATACTGACCGGGCCTGTCTCAAAATTAGAGAAATAAAGGGCCGTCTGCCTGAGACAGACACAGTCTCACAGGGTATTGACAGGATAGAGGCAGGAATGACGTCTCCTTTGGCTGTGGTGAGGAACCGGGGTCACAGAATCCGAGTTCACCTCAGCAGGACTGAAATGAGGAGGAATTTCCTCACCCAGTGGGCAGCGAATCTTTGGAATTTTCTCCACAAGGTTTCTAAATTCGAAGGACAAATTTTGGGGCTCTGCGATGCTGGGAACGATGCGCGAAAGTGGCGCTGATGTCAAAGATCAGGCATGTTCTGTGTGAAAGGCAGAACAGACGCAAGCGGCCGAATTTACCTTTGCGCCTGGTTCTCCCTTGACCTTCAGCCTGTCCTTTTGCACAGGGGAGCGCTCACACACCGGAGCTCCACCGGCAGCCGCTGCGGGCCAGCTCCCGTATTCCAGCAGCAGGAGACAGGACTGGGAGGAAACTCCGGACAATAGGCCCCGATCCACGGCTAGGAAAGACTGCCCCCCCCCCCCCCGTGTGTTTGAAACATCTCACGGAATCTCCGCCCGAATCTTCACCTCCGCCATCGGAAGGATTCAAAACTCCGGCCGCTGTTGCAGCCTTTACCCGGGGAGCTGCTCCCAATCTCGGGTCTCTCACCGGGTCCACTCGTTCCCGATTCCAAACTTGGGTCCGATCCGAGCGCTCAGCATCCCGCCCACTAGCACCCCTCAGCCAATGGAGGCAAGGTACTCCCAGCGGCGGTCGCTGATTGGCTTTGAGTGTGTCTGAGGACGGGCTGCTGCCGGGAGCTGGAGCTGTCAGTCATAGTTTGTTCTCAGTATCCAAGCAAGTTACTCGAGGCTCAAAGGACAAAGTAAATTTTATTATCAGAGTGCATATAAGTCGCCACATACAACTCCTACAAACACACAGAGCAAAGCTACAGAATGGTAACTATATCTGGATCACTGAAAGATCAGCCAGAGTGCAGAAGATAACAAACTTCGCCAATGCAAATAAACAACGAGAACATGAAATAACCGCAGCGGCTGCCGATAGATGTCCGGTGCTCTCAGCGCTCCCTGTTCAATCCGACAGGACAAGAAACAGTGAGGCGCAAAGGTAAACTTGTGTTTCAGAAAATAGGAAATAGAGGTGTGGCCATTCGGCCCCTTGCGCCTCTTCAGTCCTTCACTCAGAACATGCTTGACTTTTGACCTCAGCACCTCTTTCCTGCAATTTCCCATCACCGCTGAGCCCCAGGATATGTCTATTCAATTTCGAAACCTTGTGGAGATAATTGCCATGATTCACTGCACACTGGGTGAGGAATTTTCTCCTCATCTCAGTCCTGCTGAGTTGACCTCGGATTTTGAGTCCGTGACCGCTGGTTCCACACCTAATGGGAAACATCATTCCAGCCCTTCCGCTGTAAATATCCTGTGAGATTGTATTTCTCTAATTCTGAGACAGGAATGTGATATGTCTCAGTCTAACCACTTCTGATTTCATTCATTTTGAGACAGTCCCAGTACGATGATTTGTTGTGGGACCATCTCTATGGACAAGTGACTGAGTTATCCTGTGTTGTTCCACAGCCTGTTGTTTGGGGGGTAGTAACGGTTCCTGACCCTGGAGGGGCGAGTCCTGAGGCTCTTGTACCTTCTACCTGATTGCAGCAGTGAGAAAAGAGCCTGCCTGTGTGGTGAGCCTGATCACAGCCGCCCGTATCACCGTCCCCTCTGGCCTGCCCTATCCGGGACCAAAGGGATTGTGGAGAGTAAATGTGGTACTCTGTTGAGTATCGCAAGGGATTCTCCTTTTTTCTGTCGTAATCGGTAAATTCACCAAAATCCGCATGCAGTCGGGCTGTCATTCAAATGGGCTCCCTTACCTCAGCGACCCAGAGTGTCGTGGCTTGTATTACGTCAACCCCTCTGGTGGCTCCCGGTCACCTTCGGGCATCTGCCTGGGAAAGGGGAACCCACTCCCTATCCCTGCCCGAGAGGTTCCATATATAACCCTGAGGAGTGGCACAAGTCCCCGGGCAGGGTCTGGAAAGGGGAACCCACTCCCTTTTTCAATGAATTCAGGGAAAGCCCCTGGTCCGGATGGTTATACTGCTGAATCTTTTTCATCCTTTTCTTCTAGTCTCGCTCCTTGGCTTTGTAAAATTTTAAAGATGTGTTAACTGTTGGTAAATAACCACAATCTTTTTATGATGCCTCCATTTCTCCAATTCTTGAAAAAGATAAAGACCCCACTGAATGGGCATCCTATCGGCCAATATCCTTACTGAATACGGATTCTAAGATTTTTACCAAAATTTTGCCCACTAAATTAGAAAATGTATTACCTCATATTATCTCTGAACATCAGACCGGATTTATTAAAAACAGTTATTCATTAACATTAACATTATAAAATTAATTAATATAATTTAATATTATTCATCTAAAATAACAGAATGCTGAAAAATCGTTTGATAGAGTTGAATGGCTATATTTAATAATACGTTGCAGAATTTTAATTTTAGCTTGAAATTTATATCACGGATTAAATCAATGTATTATAAACCTTTGGCTTTGGTTCTTACCAATAATCAAAGATCTCCTTTTTTTCAGTTGTCCCGTGGTACGAGGCAAGGCTGCCCTTTAAGTCCTCTATTATTTGACATTGCTTTGGAACCTTTAGCCGTTGTCATTCGTGAATCACCTAATATTTTTGGTAAGGGACTTATAAGTTATCTTTATATGCTGATAATTTGTTACTATACATATCTGACCCTGAGAGATCTATTCCTGCTATTTCATCCTTGCTTGCTCAGTTTAGTAGCTTTTCTGGCTACAAACTGAATTTGAATAAGAGTGAATTATTTCCATTAAATATGCAAGTTCCAATTTATAAACACTTACCATTTAAAGTTGTCACAGATCATTTTACTTATTTGGGTATTCAAATTACCAAGAAACATAAGGGTGTATTTAAAGTTAATTTTTTAACTTTAATTGAACAAATCAAGCAACTTGTTATGAGGTAGTCCCCATTATCTCTGTCATTGGTTGGTCGAATTAATACTATCAAGATGATAGTATTACCCAAATATTTATATTTATTCCAAGCATTACCAACTTTTATTCCTAATTTTTTTTTTGATATTATTGACTCCAAAATATCCTCGTATGTGTGGCAGAATAAAAATTCCGGATTAAGTAAAAAATATTTACAGAACCCCAAGAAGGAATGTGGTTTTGCTTTGCCAAACCTGAGATTATACTATTGGGCAGTTAATATTCAATATTTAATATTTTGGCCACAAGATTCGGTCATAGGACCTTGCCCACAATGGGTAAGTTTGGAGTGTAAATCAGTACAAGACTTCTCATTGTTTTCTATTTTAGGATTGTCGCTTCCTTTTGCTTTATCTAAACCGAATAAACAAATAACTAATCCTATAGTTAAACATACATTAAGAATATGGTTTCATTTCGTAAATTCTTTGGCTTGAATAATCAAGCCCTATTATATCTAACTTCTTTTTCCAGCCCTCTTTTATGGACCAAGCCTTTGTGTTTTGGAAAACAAAAGGTATAACATGTTTTCGTGATCTATTTTTAGATAACAGTTTTATGTCCTTAGACAGCTATCAAACTAAAACATTACAGAAAAAACTCTAGCTCTGAATCCTTGACATAAGGGTTAAGTAGCCAGCATTTATCATATGATCATCAAAATACAGCCAGGAGTATCAGAAATATTTAAGAAGGAATGGGAAAAAAGAACTTCACTGTCTTATACCCACAGAGCAGTGGGAGAAATTAATCAATTCTTCTTCTATTTGTTCTAAACGTGCCTAATACAATTTAAGGTTGTTCATAGGGCTCACATGTCCAAGGATAAACTCGCTCGATTTTATTCTCATGTTAATCCAACCTGTGACAGATGTCATTCTGAAGTTGCTTCATTGACCCACATGTTCTGGGCTTGACCCTGTTTGCAAAATTATTGGGAAGATATTTTTGGTATTATTTCAACATTTCTGAATATCAAATTGCAACCGCATCCTATTACTGCAATTTTCGGTTTACCAATGGTGGATAATAGTCGTTTCCCACCCCCCCCCAGCCCGGCGGATGATTGCATTTGTTACATTAATGGCTAGAAGATCTATCCTATTGAATTGGAAAGAAATTAATCCTCTAACTATATTTCAGTGGTTTTCTCAAACTATTTCTTGTTCGAGTTTCCAAAAAATTACAAGTTAACTTTGACCAGTTAAATATGAAGAAACTTGGAGACCATTTATTCAACATTTTGACTAAACTGACTTTTCCTAAACCTTACTTTTAATATCCTTAATTATTTGGATGGAGGTGCGGAGTTATTGATACTACTGTGTATAGTTGATATAATGCAATGGCCCATGTCGGTTAGGATTTTTTCTTTTTTTTTGTGGGGGGAGGGTTTCTTATTTTCTCCATTTTTTGTAACCACTATGAGTTTGGGAGGTTATTATCATCTATTTGTATTTATACCTTAACCTATTAATTATGTACTCTCAAGCTCTTTGTATTCATGTTTCATTTATGTTTGTTTAAAATCAATAAGAAGATTTAAAAAGGGCGATTCTGAGGAAAGAGTGGAATAGGCGCAACGGGCCGAATGGCCAGTCATGCTCCTGTTACTTATTTTCCGAAGCACGAGTTTACCTTTCTGCCTGGTTCTCCCTTGGTTTTCAGCCGTTCGGATTGCACAGGGGAGCGGTGAGAGCTCCGGAGATCCATCGGCAGCCGCTGCGGAGCAGCTCCCGTCTCCCAGCAGGAAGGGACGGGTCTGGGAGACAACTCCAGACAACAGGCCCGGAACCTCGGCGGGGAAAGGCCGGGCGCCTCCGTGTAGCTGAAACATCTCACGGAATCTCCGACAGACTCTTCAGCTCTGCCTTCGAAAGGATTCACGACCCGCCGGTGGTGCAGCCGAAACCCGAGGCGCAACTCCCGGTCTCCGGCCTCACTCGATCCCGGTTCCAAACCCGGGGCTCAGCGTCACCATTCAGTATGATCATGGCTGATCATCCAACTCAGAACCCTGTACCTGCTTTCTCTCCATACCCCCGATCCTTTCTAACTTCCTCTTAAATATAGCCAATGAACCGGCCTCAACTGTTTCCTGTGGCAGAGAATTCCACAGATTCACCACTGTCTGTATGAAGAAGTTTTTCTTCATCTCTGTCCCAAAAGGCTTCCCCTTTATCCTTAAACTGTGACCCCTCGTTCTGGACCTCCCCAACATTGGAAACAATCTTCCTGCATCTGGCCTGTCCAATCCCTTTAGAATATTAGATGTTTCAATAAGATCCCCCTTCAATCTGCTCAATTCCACTGAGTATAAGCCTGGTTGATCCAGTCTTTCTTCATATGAAAGTCCTGTCATCCCAGGAATCAATCTGGTGTCTATGTACTCCCTCTATGGCAAGAATGTGTTAGCATTAGGATCGATACAGACATACTGATCAAAGACCTTGTTTCTCTACTTTATCATAGAGGCATTCAGCATGGATTCACCATTTGGCCCAACTGGTCCATGCTGACCAAGATGTCCATCTAATTCCATTTGCCTGTGTTTTTTTGGCAAATTGCAAAATAAATTTTATTATCAGAGTCCAGATAAGTCACCACATACAACCCCGAGAAGCATTTTCCTGCGGACGTACTTAGAAAAAGTATAGAATAGTAACCATAACAGAAGCAGGCAGTGAAAGATCAGCCAGAGTGCTGAAGGTAACAAACTGTGCAAAAACAGAGAAACAGCGATAAAATAACGAGAGCATGAAATAACCGCAGCGGCTGCTGATGGATCTCCGGAGCTCTCACCGCTCCCCTGTGCAATCAGACAGGATGAAGGCCAAGGGAGAACAAGGCACAAATGTCAACTCGTGATATAGAAAATAAGAAAGAGGAGCAGGCGCTGCCATTCGGCCCATTGCGCTGTACTGCCCCTCACTCAGAACATG